>NC_143023.1:90348866-90398866 GCF_057628025.1 Oncorhynchus mykiss
CTGTCTCTTCCTAGAGAATGCTTCAACTCATCCTGTCTCTTCCTAGAGAATGCTCCAACTCATCCTGTCTCTTCCTAGAGAATGCTTCAACTCATCCTGTCTCTTCATAGAGAATGCTCCAACTCATCCTGTCTCTTCCTGGAGAATGCTCCAACTCATCCTGTCTCTTACTAGAGAATGCTCCAACTCATCCTGTCTCTTACTATAGAATGCTTCAACTCATCCTGTCTCTTCATAGAGAATGCTCCAACTCATCCTGTCTCTTCCTGGAGAATGCTTCAACTCATCCTGTCTCTTACTAGATAATCCTCCAACTCATCCTGTCTCTTCCTAGAGAATGCTTCCTGCTTCAACTCATCCTGTCTCTTACTAGAGAATGCTCCAACTAATCCTGTCTCTTCCTAGAGAATACTCCAACTCATCCTGTCTCTTCCTAGAGAATGCTTCAACTCATCCTGTCTCTTACTAGAGAATGCTCCAACTCATCCTGTCACTTCCTAGAGAATGCTCCAACTCATCCTGTCTCTTCCTAGAGAATGCTTCAAATCATCCTGTCTCTTCCTAGAGAATGCTCCAACTCATCCTGTCTCTTCCTAGAGAATGCTCCAACTCATCCTGTCTCTTCCTAGAGAATGCTCCAACTCATCCTGTCTCTTCCTAGAGAATGCTTCAACTCATCCTGTCTCTTCCTAGAGAATGCTCCAACTCATCCTGTCTCTTCCTAGAGAATGCTTCAACTCATCCTGTCTCTTCCTAGAGAATGCTCCAACTCATCCTGTCTCTTACTAGAGAATGCTCCAACTCATCCTGTCTCTTACTAGAGAATGCTTCATGCTCCAACTCATCCTGTCTCTTCCTAGAGAATGCTTCAACTCATCCTGTCTCTTCCTAGAGAATGCTCCAACTCATCCCGTCTCTTACTAGAGAATGCTCCAACTCATCCTGTCTCTTACTAGAGAATGCTTCAACTCATCCTGTCTCTTCATAGAGAATGCTCCAACTCATCCTGTCTCTTACTAGAGAATGCTTCATGCTCCAACTCATCCTGTCTCTTCCTAGAGAATGCTCCAACTCATCCTGTCTCTTACTAGAGAATGCTCCAACTCATCCTGTCTCTTACTAGAGAATGCTTCATTCATTCTGTCTCTTCATAGAGAATGCTCCAACTCATCCTGTCTCTTCCTGGAGAATGCTTCAACTCATCCTGTCTCTTCATAGAGAATGCTCCAACTCATCCTGTCTCTTCCTAGAGAATGCTTCAACTCATCCTGTCTCTTCCTAGAGAATGCTCCAACTCATCCTGTCTCTTCCTAGAGAATGCTTCAACTCATCCTGTCTCTTCATAGAGAATGCTCCAACTCATCCTGTCTCTTCCTGGAGAATGCTCCAACTCATCCTGTCTCTTACTAGAGAATGCTCCAACTCATCCTGTCTCTTACTATAGAATGCTTCAACTCATCCTGTCTCTTCATAGAGAATGCTCCAACTCATCCTGTCTCTTCCTGGAGAATGCTTCAACTCATCCTGTCTCTTACTAGATAATCCTCCAACTCATCCTGTCTCTTCCTAGAGAATGCTTCCTGCTTCAACTCATCCTGTCTCTTACTAGAGAATGCTCCAACTAATCCTGTCTCTTCCTAGAGAATACTCCAACTCATCCTGTCTCTTCCTAGAGAATGCTTCAACTCATCCTGTCTCTTACTAGAGAATGCTCCAACTCATCCTGTCACTTCCTAGAGAATGCTCCAACTCATCCTGTCTCTTCCTAGAGAATGCTTCAAATCATCCTGTCTCTTCCTAGAGAATGCTCCAACTCATCCTGTCTCTTCCTAGAGAATGCTCCAACTCATCCTGTCTCTTCCTAGAGAATGCTCCAACTCATCCTGTCTCTTCCTAGAGAATGCTTCAACTCATCCTGTCTCTTCCTAGAGAATGCTCCAACTCATCCTGTCTCTTCCTAGAGAATGCTTCAACTCATCCTGTCTCTTCCTAGAGAATGCTCCAACTCATCCTGTCTCTTACTAGAGAATGCTCCAACTCATCCTGTCTCTTACTAGAGAATGCTTCAACTCATCCTGTCTCTTACTAGAGAATGCTTCATGCTTCAACTCATCCTGTCTCTTACTAGAGAATGCTTCATGCTCCAACTCATCCTGTCTCTTACTAGAGAATGCTCCAACTCATCCTGTCTCTTCCTAGAGAATGCTCCAACTCATCCTGTCTCTTCCTAGAGAATGCTTCAACTCATCCTGTCTCTTCCTTGAGAATGCTCCAACTCATCCTGTCTATTACTAGAGAAGGCTCCAACTCATCCTGTCTCTTCCTAGAGAATGCTTCAACTCATCCTGTCTCTTCCTAGAGAATGCTCCAACTCATCCTGTCTCTTCCTAGAGGATGCTTCAACTCATCCTGTCTCTTACTAGAGAATGCTTCAACTCATCCTGTCTCTTACTAGAGAATGCTTCATGCTTCAACTCATCCTGTCTCTTACTAGAGAATGATTCATGCTTCAACTCATCCTGTCTCTTACTAGAGAATGCTTCATTCTCCAACTCATCCTCTCTCTTCCTAGAGAATGCTTCCTGCTTCAACTCCTCCTGTCTCTTACTAGAGAATGCTCCAACTCATCCTGTCTCTTCCTAGAGAATGCTCCAACTCATCCTGTCTCTTCCTAGAGAATGCTTCCTGCTTCAACTCCTCCTGTCTCTTACTAGAGAATGCTTCATTTATTTTTTTTATTTCACCTTTATTTAACCGGGTAGGCTTGTTGAGAACAAGTTCTCATTTACAACTGCAACCTGGCCAAGATAAAGCAAAGCAGTGCGACACAAACAACAAAACAGAGTTATACATGGAATAAACAAACATACAGTCAGTAATACAGTAGAACAAGTCTATATACAGTGTGTGCAAATGAGGTAGGATAAGGCAATAAATAGGCCATAGTGGCAAAATAATTACAATATAGCAATTAAACACTGGAGTGATAGATGTGTAGAATATGAATGTGCAAGAAGAGATACTGGGGTGCAAAGGAGCAAAATAAATAAATAACAGTATAGGGATGAGGTAGTTGGATGGGCTGTTTACAGATGGGCTATGTACAGGTGCAGTAATCTGCGAGCTGCTTTGACACCTGGTGCTTTACGTTAGTGAGGGCGATATGAGTCTCCAGCTTCATTGATTTTTGCAGTTCGTTCCAGTCATTGGCAGCAGAGAACTGGAAGGAAAGACGACCAAAGGAGGAATTGGCTTTGGGGGTGACCAGTGAAATACAGTGCCTTGCGAAAGTATTCGGCCCCCTTGAACTTTGCGACCTTTTGCCACATTTCAGGCTTCAAACATAAAGATATAAAACTGTATTTTTTTGTGAAGAATCAACAACAAGTAGGACACAATCATGAAGTGGAACGACATTTATTGGATATTTCAAACTTTTTTAACAAATCAAAATCTGAAAAATTGGGCGTGCAAAATTATTCAGCCCCCTTAAGTCATCTGCGTAGAGGTGGATCAGATAATCACCAGCAGCAAGAGTAACATCATTGATGTATACAGAGAAGAGAGTCGGCCCGAGAATTGAACCCTGTGGCACCCCCATAGAGACTGCCAGAGGTCTGAACAACAGTCCCTCTGATTTGACACACTGAACTCTATCTGAGAAGTAATTGGTGAACCAGGCGAGGCAGTCATTTGAGAAACCAAGGCTGGCGAGTCTGCCAATAAGAATGTTGTGATTGACAGAGTCGAAAGCCTTGGTCAGGTCGATGAATACGACTGCACAGTAATGTCTCTTATCGATGGCGGTTATGATGTCGTTTAGAACCTTGAGCGTGGCTGAGGTGCACTCATGACCCGCTCTGAAACCAGATTGCATAGCGGAAAAGGTATGGTGGGATTCAAAATGGTCAGTAATCTGTTTGTTAACTTGTCTTTCGAAGACCTTAGAACGACAGCTAGCTTTAAGCGCCAGCTGTCAGAGCAGCTCACAGATCACTGCACCTGTACATAACCTACCTCATCCCCATACTGTATTTATTTATTTATCTTGCTCCTTTGCACCCCAGTATCTCTACTTGCACATTCATCTTCTGCACATCTACCATTCCAGTGTTTAATTGCAATATTGTAATTGCTTCGCCACCATGGCCTATTTATTGCCTAATCTCCCTTACCTCATTTGTACTCATTGTATATAGACTTTTTGTTTTCTTTTGTTCTACCATATTATTGACTATGTTTTGATTATTCCATGTGTAACTCTGTGTTGTTGTATGTGTCGAATTGCTATGCTTTATCTTGACAAGGTCGCAGTTGCAAATGAGAACTTGTTCTCAACTAGCCTACCTGGTTAAATAAAGGTTAAATATTTTAAATCCCTCATCCCCTTCTCATCCCTTCTCTCCTGTTGTCTCTCAGTGCTGATTCCGTCCCTCCCTGGGGCCGTTTTGAGCACTTTCTAACCTAATCACAGGCCACACCAGGAGGGGGTCAGTGAAAGGGAAACTGAAAGGCGAGCTGTTGTGTGTGTGTGTGTGTGTGTGTGTGTGTGTGTGTGTGTGTGTGTGTGTGTGTGTGTGTGTGTGTGTGTGTGTGTGTGTGTGTGTGTGTGTGTGTGTGTGTGTGTGTGTGTGTGTGTGTGTGTGTGTGTGTATCAGGAGTGGGGGTTGGTTGTAGCTGATACAGCTCAGGGTAGTTGGAGATTTTGTTGTTTGGCTAAGATTTGAGATACAGTGCTAGAACAGGGTGTGTGTAATTGTCTCCTAAAGGTGTCAGAATGATTCATTTCGGCTGAACGAGTGTGCTCCCATACTACCTTAAAAGACCTTCACTTGAAAAATGAGGTAAAAGCAGCAATAGTACTGTTTGTCCATTTTGAGACGCCGTAGCCAGTATACACTTCATCAACGACGATGGGGCGGAGACTTCGGCTGCTGACTTCGACTTGCCTCGAGAAAAAATGTAGTGTGCCAACAGCCAAAGTCCAAAATGAACAAAAAATGTACAAAACGTCATTATAATATACTGTATGAACGAACTGACAGAACTGACACCTTACAGGGGTCATGACTAAACCCGCCAGAGTATACCTCACGTTGCAAGATAACAAAGCACTACCTGTCCTGTTCCCCTCCATTCTTCCCAAAAACAAGACACCCAACATCAGATAGAGGCCACTTGTGTGTAAATGAGTATTTGTTGTGGTTCATTGAATAACACGTTACAATGTGGTCCAACTCCGACCCCACCCCCAACACATTACCAACCCCCGACACACCACCAAACCCCAATACTAAGGTGTACCAGTCCTTAATCTTTCTTCTCTTTTTTCAAAGCAGGGGCTAACATTTCAAAAACAACTGCAATGAAACCTGAGCTTCCAGATAGTAATCAGGGTTCCTTATAAAAGTGGAACGAACTTAGAGTCAGGTCAGGCGTTCTCAATGCCATGGTAACCATGGCAACCATGGCATCACCCAAATACATGTGTACGTACCATAGCTTTCCTAGAATAAGGAGAATCAACCCAGATTGAAGCAAGATAATAAACCTCTGTGTCTCAAATGCCAAACTATTCCCAACGTAGTGCACTACTTTTAACCAGGGCCCTATTGAACCCTATTCCCTACGTAGCGCACTACTTTTTACCAGGGCCCTATTGAACCCTATTCTCTACGTAGTGCACTACTTTTGACCAGGCCCTATTAAGGTGCCATTTGGAATCCATGCAGACAAAGAGAATCACCCAGATTGAAGCCAGATTATACTCCAGGTTAGCTACTGTAACATTACTGTGTGACTCAGAAGTGATGACTCCATCACATTTGAAGCGTGGGTTTTCCATTTCCTTTCCCCTCAATTTATACAAATCTATCTATCTCTGTTCCCCCCATTATTGAACTTATTTTCTCTTCTTTTCAGGGGCCTTAACGACAATACCAGCCACATAGTGTGTGTGACGGGGCCCGGAGGTATTTTGTTTTTGCGCAGGCAGGCAGATCTCCAGTTGGTCGTCTCAACAGACAGACAGACACTCAACGGGAAAGAGGTCTTGCTAAACCTCAATCCTAGTTCAAAAAGGTTAAATAAGACACTCACCACAGTGAAGACCTTGCCTTCCTGGGCTGTGGGGATGAGCACCATCTGAGGCTGGAGAGTAGAGTGAAGGTAGAAGCCCTGGGCCACCACCGTGCTGCCTCCACTATTAGGGACACAGCGATAGTAGCCATGAATAATGATACAATGGGATCTCTATGGGGTAAAACGGCTGTTGGTTATTAGACACTAGTTGCCTGTAAGAGCAATGCATAAAGATGCATTGTGATTTTAACGGGGAAACCGGCTGTCCTGGCCATAAACGTTATCCACCACTAGCGCCCCATGTCATCACCTCCCTCATGCTACTTCCAGTCATAAAGCCTAGTGCTAATGTGTCCCTCTTCGCCCACTTATCCTCTGTGAATATCTTTCTCACTTTCTCTTCTCCTTTATACACTCCACACACTGCTTCCTGTTATTTCTGCCTGTGACTTGTCTGTTTTTATAAACTCCCCCCTGCTCTCCATCATTCCTTCTCTGACACCTGTATCCTATACAGTATGGAACCTCTTCCTATGGATAATAACGGTTAATCTCTTTCCCTGCCTTCCTCATGTGATGTGGAAGTTAGAATTCATCACCATTTACAGACTAACTAACTGACTGACTGACTGGCTGACTGGCTGACTGACTCATAAAAAGTACCTGATTTAGGATCTTTTGGGCTGGATGGAGGGGATGAGAGGGTTAAGGTTAGTATTGGGGTAGTATTGGATAGGGGAACAGACCTGATAAAGGATCATGTGGGCTGGATGGAGGGGATGAGAGGGTTAAGGTTAGTATTGGGGTATTATTGGATAGGGGAACAGACCTGATAAAGGATCTTGTGGGCTGGATGGAGGAGATGAGAGGGTCTTCGTTGTAGGTGAAGAGTACAGGAGCCTCCCGGACAACAGAGTCCACCCTCATATACACCGCCTGGCGGGATGGGGCTGACTGGGGAGGGGTCCTGCACATCAGCATAGTACCTGATACTCTGGAGAAAGAGACAGAATACACATCAACACAATTCATCACATATTGATAATACCCACATCAGCTCTAGACTCGACGCTAATGTCAACCTCAAAACCCAAACCTATTAAACCCAGTGCACCGTATATTGTACATACACACACAAGCATTTTTACTCGAAGCAAAAACATTAGGGCCTCACCTCAGGATTTCACAGGTGGCGTTTCCCACAGTGACCTGTCTGGTGTTTCCGCTGTCTAAGAAAGAGCCTCTGATGGTGAGCATGGTTCCTCCTAACTTAGGGCCAAACACAGGGAAGATCTCTCTGATCACTGGGTTCTAGAGGGAGAGAGGAAGGGAGATGAATTACTTCAAACCCAACAACCACAACAACAACCACAACTACAACCACAACAACAACAACCACAACAACAACCACAACTACAGTTTGTTTGCAAATCAGTCAGTTAATAACCTTTTACTGCAGTGGGCTGAATCAGGGTCACACACAGTGATACTTGGTAGTCTTAAATAAATGTACTTTGAAACAAAAATACACACCTCATACACATGGTTATGGGCTTAAAAAAAGAAGACCACTGTACCATGTCAGATATAGATTTGAAATGTATTCAATTTTGAGTTTGTGTCCCAATATTACACTTTATATACAATAGGGCTATTTCAGCCACACCCGTTGCTGACAGGTGTATAACATCGAGCACACAGCCATGCAATCTCCATAGACAAATATTGGCAGTAGAATGGCCTTACTCAAGGGGTCTGTGACTTTCAATGTGGCTCCGTCTGCCCGGTCAACTGTAAGTGTTGTTATTGTGAAGTAGAAACGTCTAGGAGCAACAACAGCTCAGCCACGACGTGGTAGGCCACACAAGCTCACAGAACGAGACAGCTGGGTGCTGAATCGTGTAGCGTGTAAAAATCGTCTGTCCTCGGTTGCAACATTTACTACCAAGTTCCAAACTGCCTCTGGAAGCAATGTCAGCACAATAACTGTTTGTCGGGAGCTTTATGAAATGGGTTTCCATGGTCGAGCTGCCGCACACAAGCCTAAGATCACCACGCACAATAAGGACTGGGCGATATGGGCAAAATATCATATAACGGTATTTTATGTTTTTGAATAATAAAAGTATGTGACCCTAGAGTGGCTACACATACATTCCAAGTGATTTCAATGGGTCTTTCTCCAAACTGGCTGTTTTATACTGTTCAATTCAACTTCAACCCAAAATCATTTCTACATTCCTGCACTCATTGGAGATAATTTCCACACTGCCACGTAGAGCTGCACGATATGGGAAAACAATCTAGGCCTTATTTTTTATCAAATGTTGAAATTGCGATTTGACTTGCGATTTAGAGCAAAACACTTGGGTGAACTGTTGGAATCATGGAAATATAATGGTTATTCTAATTCTATAGTTAGAATTTAATAGTGGGCACTTCGAATACAGTATTGTTTGACATGACAACAAATGAAAATGCCAGGGAGAAGTTATTGTGACAGGGTAGGAACCAAAGTGTTGATAGGTGACTATTAGTTGATTACACTATTAGTTTATGTTTCTTACATCTGCAAACATTCTATTTTGTATTTAGTTCCAGTGAATCTTTGGCTTCATTTAATGTTATCTCTTAGCTACTTAATGTAGCTAACATTCTTGTGTATTCCTCATTCATTTAAAAGCTACTGTGGCAAAAACAACATGCTGATTTAGGTCTACACCATCACTGGTATTATCAGGCTGTATAGCTAATTATGTTTGCTCGTGACTCAGTACATTTATTAGCTAGCCAGTGATTAGCATTAGCTATTAGCAATAGAAATTAGCGTTAGCGGCGAACAAGATTTAGGCCCAACTTGCTAAGAAAATACAAAATAGATGTTTGCAGATGTAATAAACATAAACTAATAGTGTAATCACAGAATGCTTGTGGATTTATATTAAGAAGCAAACTGAAAACAGCATCGTTGTCATCAACATTGTTGCATGTTCTGCACTGACCATGCAGACTGAACACAAGTGTTTCCTGGTCGAGGAACAACAAATTGAGTGACAGGGTGTGGGGCTAGGTATGTGTGGAAAGCGGCATGGAGAGAGAGCGGGGGAGAGCTGACTCAAGTAGCTAAGTAAACTACAAAAATGGACGTTACACACAGCGTTTAACAAACCAAACATTGAAATACCGTTATAGAAGGCAAAGTAAAAACCCAAACCGGTCCGTGCATCAATACCGGTATATCGTAAAATACCGTATACTGCCAAGCCCTATGCACAATGCCAAGCGTCAGCTGGAATGTTATAAAGCTCGCCGCCAAACATGTTCTCTGGAGTGATGAATCATATTTCACCATCTGGCAGTCTGACTGGCAAATCTGGGTTTGGCGGATGCCAGGAGAACACTAAGTTTGGTGGAGGAGGAATAATGGTCTGGGGCTGTTTTTCATTGTTCGGGCTAGGCCCCTTTAGTTCCAGTGAAGGGAAATCTTAACGCTACAGCATACAATGACATTCTAGACGATGCTGTGCTTCCAACTGTGTGGCAACAGTTTGGGGAAGGCCCTTTCCTGTTTCAGCATGACAATGCCCCCGTGCACAAAGCAAGGTCCATATTGAAATGGTTTGTCGAGATCGGTGACTGGCCTGCACAGAGTCCTGACCTCAACCCCTTTGGGATGAATTGGAACGCCGACATCGAGCCAGGCCTAATCGCTCAACATCAGTGCCCAAACTCACTAATGCTCTTGTGGCTGAATGAAAGTAAATCCCCTCAGCAATGTTCCAACTTCTAGTGGAAATTCTTCCCAGAAGAGTGGAGACTGTTATAGCAGCAAAGGGGGGTCCTCCCGAGTGGTGCAGTGGTCTAAGGCACTGCTACACATTTGCTAGCTGTGACACTAGAGATCTTGGTTCGAGTCGAGACACAATTGGTTTGAGTCCAGACACAATTGGCCCAGCGTTGTCTGGGTTAGGGGAGGATTTGGCCGGCAGGGATATCCTTGTCCCATCGCGCTCTAGCGACTCCTGTGGCGGGCCGGGCGCATGCTCGCTGACACGGTCGCCCGGTGTACGGTGTTTCCTCCATCACATTGGTGTGGCTGGCTTCGTGTCAAGAAGCAGTGCGGCTTGGTTGGGTTGTGTTTCGGAGGATGCATGGCTCTCGACCTTCTCCTCTTCCGTGTCCATACGGGAGTTGCAGCGATGAGACAAGACTGTCACTACCAATTGGATACCACAAAATTGGGGGGGGAAGGTGTAAAAGTAAAAAATATATATATAATAATAATAAATAGCAGCAAAGGGCAATTTGGTAATTTGACTGCAGGAAAAGCCTACTGTACATCAATCTGTCCAACCATCTGACATACTGTACCTACAGTGTCTATGACATTGTTCACCAACTGTAGTTGGAGAGATACAGAGAGAGAACCAAAGCCTGCACACATTGTAGCTATCCAGGACCAGGGTTACGACTACTGTCACTGAGTTCGTATTGTGATTGTGAGTGGAGACAGTACTTAGTGCTTACCACGAAGGTGAAGCCCTGTTGTTGGGCCATCTCCTTTCCACTGTGGACCTTCACCACATTGCTAGCCTGAGACGAGTTCACAGGAGACACTGGAGCACACACCAACCTACACACACACACAAACACACACAATTCAACAAAAAATAATTTATCCCACAAAAGAGGACCAGAAGGCTAAAAACAAAACTTGTGTGCTCACTCTGGTTGGAGTAAGCAAGTGTTTAACCTAATTTGATGATATCCCTACTACGCAGCAATGAAACACAATGAAGCCATCTTTCAGGGGGGTGTTTTTCAATCTTCTATACAATGAGTTGACTATGACATGGGGGATGTTTGGGCACAAGGGTCTTTGAGTTAAACGCTGCTATCTGGCATGGCCTCTTGGACTAGGAAGAGTGAAATTCTGTACACAGCCATTCTCTCACTAATTTAACACTTATTGAAGTCATGAGCAGAATGCGAGTCAGGAATGGCGGAACGTCTTGGTGCTTGGAGTTCTCATTCCATGGCGCCCTTTCCTTAACATTCTTCATTCAACTGTTTAACCCTCTAACCCTTATCCTAACACATGAACATACAGTACTCCCATCCATGCACACGCGCACACACACACACACACACACACACACACACACACACACACACACACACACACACACACACACACACACACACACACACACACACGCACAGTCATGCATGTGCACACACACTCACACAGTCATGCATGTGCACACACACAGACTCATGCATGTGCGCACACACACACACACACACACACACACACACCCTCCCTGTGAGTCCTCTCTCACCTGTAACTGTTGCTCTCTCGTTTCAGAAGTTTACATGGTGCTCCAGCCAGGTCCAGGCTGATGAGTGTATGGTCAAACCTCTCTGTCTTGTTGAAGCCAAAGTTCCTCCCACACACCGTCACCTTGGTGTCTCCTCCCAGGGGGCCGTTGGCTGGGGAGATCTACCCAAAAAGAACACCAACCCTCAGACAACCCTCAAACAACCTTCAAACAACACAGAAAGAGAAAACCCTGTCTAGATCCAGGTGCTGGTATTAAAAAACAAGTGTGAAAAACTGACACTAGAAAAGACAGGCAACCAGACAAACAATCTTCAAACTATCCTTCAAACAACAATAGAGGAAGGAGTCTCTTACAAGCTCTCCAGTAAAAGCACGACTGGCTTTTTCACAGCCAAAGAGTCTTTGTCTTGTATCCAGGTTACTGGTGGGAGCTTTGTACTTCGCAAAAGGGTATATGACACATTCAATAAGACATATCCTCAGATGACACTAGTCACTGTCTGCTTGTCCTTGTCCATGTAGACACTGTCACAGTATGGACTGTCACAATAAAGACCAAAACAACAACAATTCCAGTGTTCTCACATTATGGACTGTCACAATAAAGACCAAAACAACAACAATTCCAGTGTTCTCACAATATGGACTGTCACAATAAAGACCAAAACAACAACAATTCCAGTGTTCTCACAATATGGACTGTCACAATAAAGACCAAAACAACAACAATTCCAGTGTTCTCACAATATGGACTGTCACAATAAAGACCAAAACAACAACAATTCCAGTGTTCTCACAGTATGGACTGTCACAATAAAGACAAAAACAACAACAATTCCAGTGTTCTCACAATATGGACTGTCACCATAAAGACCAAAACAACAACAATTCCAGTGTTCTCACAATATGGACTGTCACAATAAAGACCAAAACAACAACAATTCCAGTGGTCTCACAATATGGACTGTCACAATAAAGACAGAAAAAACAACAATTCCAGTGTTCTCACAATATGGACTGTCACAATAAAGACAAAAACAACAACAATTCCAGTGTTCTCACAATATGGACTGTCACAATAAAGACCAAAACAACAACAATTCCAGTGTTCTCACAATATGGACTGTCACAATAAAGACCAAAACAACAACAATTACAGTGTTCTCACAATATGGACTGTCACAATAAAGACCAAAACAACAACAATTCCAGTGTTCTCACAATATGGACTGTCACAATAAAGACCAAAACAACAACAATTCCAGTGTTCTCACAGTATGGACTGTCACAATAAAGACAAAAACAACAACAATTCCAGTGTTCTCACAATATGGACTGTCACCATAAAGACCAAAACAACAACAATTCCAGTGTTCTCACAATATGGACTGTCACAATAAAGACCAAAACAACAACAATTCCAGTGGTCTCACAATATGGACTGTCACAATAAAGACAGAAAAAACAACAATTCCAGTGTTCTCACAATATGGACTGTCACAATAAAGACAAAAACAACAACAATTCCAGTGTTCTCACAATATGGACTGTCACAATAAAGACCAAAACAACAACAATTCCAGTGTTCTCACAATATGGACTGTCACAATAAAGACCAAAACAACAACAATTCCAGTGTTCTCACAATATGGACTGTCACAATATAGACCAAAACAACAACAATTCCAGTGTTCTCACAATATGGACTGTCACAATAAAGACCAAAACAACAACAATTCCAGTGTTCTCACAATATGGACTGTCACAATAAAGACCAAAACAACAACAATTCCAGTGTTCTCACAATATGGACTGTCACAATAAAGACCAAAACAACAACAATTCCAGTGTTCTCACAATATGGACTGTCACAATAAAGACCAAAACAACAACAATTCCAGTGTTCTCACAGTATGGACTGTCACAATATACACCAAAACAACAACAGTCCCAGTGTTTGGGTCAGAAGGTAGGACATCGAGGTGTGGGGTAATACCATTAGGAAATGTTGTGTTTATGGACAATAAAGCTTTTTGAACCTGAACTGACTAGTTACCATGGTGATGATGGGAGGGCAGGAGTCCTGGGTCCAGAGGGAGGTTGGGTGACACTGAGCCAACCTGGTGCAACGGCCGTCACACCAGCCACATCCCATAAACCTCGGCGCCAGCAGGCAGGAACTACACGTCCACTGCTGCTCGCAGCCAGGACCAATCAGAGGCACCTTGGTGATCTGGGGGCACACAGGACAACCAATCAGAATACAGACACAACACACCGCTAAACAGGTTCGATTCCAAGTTTGATTCCAGCATTGATCATATAACTAACTGTAAGTCACTTTGGATAAAAGTATTTTCTAAATAAACCACATACTGTGATGTAACTCTGTCATACATGGTGGGTTTTTCTCTCTGATCAATAGGCATACGGGAAAACATTCTCTTTGAACTGTTGGCTGGGCATTTGTAGGACATTGACGTCAAGCTCTCAGGACATTGTTTCTAATCATCTGTTGGCTCTGGTCCATGTTGTACACCGTGTCTCGGTGCCAGGGGGCTGTTGTTTCCATCATACCAGTAATGTGAAGAATGCCCAAGTTCTGATTATAATACAGTGTGTGTGTGTGTGTGTGTGTGTGTCTTTGAGTGTGTCATTATACACTACGCGTCTTAGTGTTAGTGTGTGTGTCTCCATAGTGTATGTGCATGCATGTGTGTGTGTGTGTGTGAGCCTGCTCTCTATTCACCTTATTTCCTGTCACCAACAATAGGGAGCCATCCTGGCTGCGCTGTGGAGAGCTAGTGTGGCCCTGTGGGAACAGGAGTGCCACCTCGGGGGAAACAGAGCGTGAGGGGTCCAGGCGGAAGTCCACGTGGGGCGTGCTGCGTTTGGAACGGGAAACTACCACCTGGGGAAAGCAGAGGCCAGGTCAGGTCAGTAAAACACAAAGTTACACCATCTAATGTGAAAAACAGCCCTGTCTACCGGAGATGCCACACGTACCTCACGTTCTTAATAATAGGTCAATGTAATGATGTAGAAATGCACTGTGGGGTACTGTACTTGGCATGGTATTTTAAATTCACTGTTTCTTTGTTGTGGTTGCTGGTGTTTTCAGTCAACGTGAACAGGGCATGGGGATTTGATAGGACTCTTTAGTGCTGAGCAAATCTGCTGCTGTTTCTTCTAATATATGCTGTACAAGATTGAAGGTTGCAATAGAATAGAAAGGGGACAGAAAGGGGTAACGTCAGGGTATATTGTGGTGTTGACCAGGGTATCTTGTGGTATTGACCAGGGTATCTTGTGGTGTTGACCAGGGTATCTTGTGGTGTTAACCAGGGTATCTTGTGGTGTTGACGAGGGTATCTTGTGGTGTTGACCAGGGTATCTTGTGGTGTTAACCAGGGTATCTTGTGGTGTTAACCAGGGTATCTTGTGGTGTTGACCAGGGTATCTCGTGGTGTTAACCAGGGTATCTTGTGGTGTTGACCAGGGTATCTTGTGGTGTTAACCAGGGTATCTAGTGGTGTTGACCAGGGTATCTTGTGGTGTTGACCAGGGTATCGTGTGGTGTTGACCAGGGTATCTTGTGATGTTGACCAGGGTATCTTGTGATGTTGACCAGGGTAACTTGTGATGTTGACCAGGGTATCGTGTGATGTTGACCAGGGTATCTTGTGGTGTTGACCAAGGTAACTTGTGGTATGACCAGGGTATCTTGTGGTGTTGACCAGGGTATCTTGTGGTGTTGACCAGGGTATCTTGTGGTCTTGACCAGGGTATCTTGTGGTATTGACCAGGGTATCTTGTGGTGTTGACCAGGGTATATTGTGGTGTTGACCAGGGTATCTTGTGGTATTGACCAGGGTATATTGTGGTGTTGACCAGGGTATCTTGTGGTGTTGACCAGGGTATCTTGTGGTGTTGACCAAGGTAACTTGTGGTATGACCAGGGTATCTTGTGGTGTTGACCAGGGTATCTTGTGGTGTTGACCAGGGTATATTGTGGTGTTGACCAGTGTCTCTTGTGGTGTTGACCAGGGTCTCTTGTGGTGTTGACCAGGGTATCTTGTGGTCTTGACCAGGGTATCTTGTGGTGTTGACCAGGGTATCTTGTGGTGTTGACCAGGGTATCTTGTGATATTGACCAGGTTATCTTGTGGTGTTGACCAGGGCAACTTGTGGTATGACCAGGGTCTCTTGTGGTATTGATCAGGGTATATTGTGGTGTTGACTAGTGTCTCTTTTGGTGTTGATCAGGGTATATTGTGGTGTTGACCAGAATATCTTGTCGTTACAGAGAAGGAGCTAATAACACAGTAACACTGAATTACATTTGACTTCACATGTAAAGTAATGCCTCTATTGGACACAGTTTTTTTCCATTGGCATTGTATGGGCCCGTTGGGCCACTCCTGCTACTGTGTGCAGGGTAATAACTAAGGCTGCTGTATTGAGGGTGAGATGACAGATTGGCAGATTAGAGCTAACCACCTTGGAGGTAGAGGGGTGGAGGGAGCTACAGGGAGACGGAGGGACAAAAGACATCGCCTGCAGGCAGAGAGAACAGCACAAGAGCACTGTATACCTGGACATGTCGGGAGGTGTTTCAGACGTCTTACTAATCTACACACACACACACACACACACACACACACACACACACACACACACACACACATACACACACACACACACACACACACACACACACACACACACACACACACACACACACACACACACACACACACAGGCAGGCAGACAGGCAGGCAGGCAGGCACACTGGCAAACAGGCAGGCACGCAGGCAGGCACACAGGCAGACAGGCAGGCAGGCACACTGGCAGGCACACAGGCAGGCAAGCAGGCAGGCACACAGGCAGCCAGGCAGGCAGGTACACAGGCAGCCAGCCAGGCAGGCAGGCAGCCAGGCAGGCACACATAGACGCATACACACACACACACTCCTACACACAGATACAGTGTAGTGTAGTGTACACCTGGAGTTACATTCATCATGTGTGATTAGGTTGCAATTACAGGCTTGGAGCTCAGAACCAGTTGGGTTGGGGTGAAACATAACAGTAACAGTGGGCTGTAATGGAGTGTGGTTATGTCCTGGTTGACTAAGGAATGCTCTGGTTACATCATCTACTTTATCACCCCCACCTCCCCTCTCCATCTATCCCCCCTTTCTCTTTATTGATGGGCCCTTAGCCAGGTGTGTGACTGCAAAGTGTTGCTTGCTTGAGTGCAGGTAAGCTTCCTGCAGTGTTTAGGCACTGTTTAAATAAAGTTGAACAAATGTCATATCTTTGTGAGTGACTTGAGCCAGTCAATGAATGGCATGTCTGCGGTCTCAGGGACGGCTATTTTCCTGAAGGGGCAACTCTGTCCTCAGTAGCCTGTAACAGTGGGGATAATGTGCATGTGTTGCTTTCCACTGGGGACATCCCCCATTCAACAGTCCTAGTCTCTCTCTCTCCAGAGATGATAGTGGTGTGAATTACAGCTTATTGTATTAGCCAGAGGAAGTAAGCCTATAAACACAACCACTGTGTTATTCCCACAGTGATACTGAACCACAGACTTCCTGAGCCAGAATGAGAGACCTCGGGGACAGACCATAGCGTACTCTTTCTGTCTCTCTGTCACCTTCCCTCTATCTTTCTCTCTCTCCCTCGGTGCTAAGAGTATTTTTCTCTGGAACAAAGGGTAAACAGAAAGAAAGGCAGTTGACAGAAGCCTTTCCTAGGATTCTAATAAGCTAGAAGCAATATTTTAACCTCTATTCCTCCCTATTTTCTCCCCTTTGTCTTTCTCTCCATCTTTCCCCTTTATCTCTCCTTCCCTCCCTTCACTTCTCCATGCCTCCTCTTTCTCTCTTCCTCCCTGCCTCTCTCTCTTCCTCCATCTCTCTCTCTCCCTCCATGGGGCCCTCTGCACCCTTGTCTCAGGACAGCTGTTCTCCTGCTCTCTCCTTCCCAGAGCCATGTCCTGAGACAATGAGGATAGAAATTTCACCAACAACAAAAAAAGAGAGAAAAAAAACATGCCAACAGCTGCGGGCACTCTGCAGAAAGAGAGAGAGAGAGAACGTGTCATCGAAGCTCGGCGCTCACCATTAACCGACCGTTCGGCTCATAACCCTGCTTCCCGCACAGCTGTCGCCGACTTCTTCCCAGTTCTCGTCCTTCTTCCATAACTTTTTTTAACACCGTTTTTCGGACCGTATTTATAAAACACCATCAGGGGGAGTTCTAGAGACCAGAAGGGTTCATTTAAAGGAACATGTAAGACAGAACACTCCAAAAGCTCTTATCAGTGGTGTTCCACTTCTTATTTGTATTTTTTTACCCCCCAATTTTGTGGTATCCAATTGGTAGTCCCCTACGGACTCGGGAAAGGTGAAGGTCGAGAGCCATGCGTCCTCTGAAACACGACCCTGCCAAGCCGCACTAATTCTTGATACACTGCACGCTTAACCCGGAAGCCAGCCGCACCAAGGTGTTGGAGGAAACACCATCCAACTGACGACCAAAGTCAGCTTGCAGGTGGCCCGGCCCACCACAAGGAGTCACTAGAGCACGATGAGACAAGGAAATCCTGCCCGGCCAAACCATCCCCTAACCCGGACAACGCTTCGCCAATTGTGCACCGCCTCATGGGTCTCCCGGTCACAGCCGGGTGTGACGCAGCCTGGGATCGAACCCGGGGCTGTAGTGCCTTAGACCGCTGCGCCACTTGGGAGGCCCTTGGTGTTCCACTTCTATCTGACCTGACTGAACCTAGCCTGATCCCAGATATTTTTGGGCTGTGTTGCCAACTTCTATGGTCATTATCAAGGCCAATGCATTGTGCATGTAAACAGGGCTGGATGTTGGTTGATCTGGGACTAGGCTACACTGAAACACTGAATTCATCCCATCTATAGGAGACAGAGAGACAGATGCTGAGAGAGGAGCAGGTCTTCAGGTCTACTGACAGACAGACAAACACACACGACATGGGAAAGTGAAATCCACCTTCGGCTGTACATGTCATTGATAGGCAAAACCAGCCATGTTGTGTTTGCTCAGATGGTAGAACTCGGTGGAATGCAGCAGCAGGGTTTGTGGAAGCATGGAGAGGCAAGGTTGGGGGTCATGTGTTGAGTAAACAGGAAGGAAGCCCCCCCTCCAACTTGCCTCTGTACTGGTTGCCACCTGTGTCACAGCATGCTGTGTCCCCAAAATGGCTGGTTTTACTGGTCACGTACCAACATCCTGCCCCATTTACATGCACAATGAGAAAGGGAAACAGTGCTGCCTAGCAACCGCACTGACAGGCAGGGGAGATTATGTTGTGCAGGTTTCTGTAGGGCTTCAGTGTACACTCAGGACTAAGGGCCACAGCGGTTGTTAGGTTGGGTTGTTTCCTTTCTTCTTCTTGGGTGACCAGGTTAAACGCTCGAAGCCTTGCTGTCCATGCAGCTTCATCCCAAACCATTTTGAAATAAATGAATATCACCCATTAATAGTCTACCCCTTCTCCAGGCCCCCAGTGTCTCCACGGCCCAGATAGAATACACAACCCTTCAAAAGGGCGTTTTAAGGGGTCATTCATACCTATAAATGCATTATAAAGCTTATTTTCTTAAAGTGTTACAGTATCACCCATGGTGTCCCCAACCTGTATGAGGCGTCCATCTGTGGTGCCCAGGCTGGCCACGGTCTGTTCCTGGGCGGTTGCCACGGCAATGGAGGTCAGCAGGACTTTGCTGAATTGACCGCTGAAGTAGTCCAGTCTGGTCATTGGGGTGGTCACTTCCAGACGGTATCCCTCCCCGTGCTTCCCACAGCCAAACGAGTCGTCTGAGGAACTCTGGGTGGAGAGGAAGACAGGTTACATACAGCAGAAGATACACCACATGGATCACATTAATGTTGCATGAAAGACGTCATATACATCCACACTGTTTTTAACGTCTCAGCTTTCTCAATCACATTCAGAGTGTCTCAACTGATAAAAGAGCCATTATCCTATGAGCTACAGTACATGCCCTCCTGCCCCTGCCAGATGTGGGTAACCGAGAAGAGAGAGGAAGACGGATAGAGAGAGGGGCAAAGCTGGGCTCGCTATGCCCCCTCATCTGCTCTTTCATCAGACCCTGCTTGTAACTGAGAGCTCAGTTGTGGCCCACTGTGGCTGGCACAGTGCGTGTGTTTAGGAGATCATCACACATGGCAGGAATTCATGGGAAACACAACGGAATGCGTGCTGGTCGACGTTACACACTTGCACTGTTCTCTCTTCTTTTCTCTTTCTCTCTCTCTCTCTTTGTCTCCCTCTCTCTATCTCACCCAACAGACATACAACAGACTTCTTCACACAGACCTATTTTTCACTCTCCAGAAACTTTATGTGGGTTTGTTCAACTGCACACTGTTTGGCACAGGCAGCTCTATGCATGTTGTCACTTGACCACTCTCTCTAAAAATCCCACTTTGAACACCAACTACCTCTAGAAGTTACCGAAGTCATTATCATTAAACCATTATTCTGACCCTCTGAAGAATCATCAGAGGTCACCAGCCATTGAAGCTGACAACGTTCCCCAGGCCCCGGCTGGTCAAGCTCTCAAGGCCCCTACCATTGCACACCCCGGCCCCCCCAGTCGGCCATCCATAATTAACAAAACCCGAGGCTGGCACGTGGGAGGCCGTGACTAAACACGCGGTTACTGATTAAGCCTCGGTCTCTAACTCGGCCAGGCCTGACAGTTTCACAATACGCTCCAAAGGGCCCAGGCACAACGCTCAGTAAGAAACACAGCACTGGCCCAAAACCCAGAGAGAGAAGTTCATACAATGATTTAGGTCCAGGGGATAAGGTCTTTCAAATTCTCCTAAAACCCATCACTGGTCTACAGTTTGTTGCTCCAACCCAACCACACTGACTGATGGCAACTTGATTTATTTTAACTTTATTTAACTAGGCAAGTCAGTTAAGAACAAATTCTTATTTTCAATGACGGCCTAGGGACAGTGGGTTAACTGACAGTCCAGGAGCAGAACGACAGATTGTCAGCTCGGGGATTTGAACTTGCAACCTTCCGGTTACTAGTCCAAAGCGCTAACCACTAGGCTACCCTGCAGCCCCATCAGGGATGGACAACTAATTAACTAACCAGAACCACTAAAAGAGACACTCTCTCTACATCAAGTACAGCATGTGACGACTATGTCGCTAACATTTCTTGGGCAAATCTCAAAGGAGAGCTTAGAAGCTGGGGAGAACAATTGGAAAGTAATAAATCAAGAAAGCAGCTTTTCTTCAGCAGCCATTACAAAGTAGAGTAGACCATTACAGGCAAGCTCAGCTCCAAGGTGAAAAGAGAGTCCTGGCTGTTAGTCAAATAAACTGTAGTAGTATAAACTGTAATAGTAGTATGAACTGTAGAAGTAGTATAAACCGTAGTTGTATAAACTGTAGTAGTAGTAGTATAAACTGTAGTAGTAGTATAAACTGTAGAAGTAGTATAAACTGTGGTAGTAGTATAAATTGTAGTAGTAGTAGTAGTATAAACTGTAGTAGTAGTAT
Source organism: Oncorhynchus mykiss (assembly GCF_057628025.1). Lineage (NCBI taxonomy): Eukaryota > Metazoa > Chordata > Actinopteri > Salmoniformes > Salmonidae > Oncorhynchus > Oncorhynchus mykiss. The sequence continues at coordinate 90,369,881 of NC_143023.1, forward strand.
AAACTGTAGAAGTAGTATAAACCGTAGTTGTATAAACTGTAGTTGTAGTATAAACTATAGTAGTATAAACTGTAGCAGTAGTATAAACTGTAGTAGTAGTAGTATAAATTGTAGTAGTAGCAGTAGTATAAACTGTAGTAGTAGTATAAACTGTAGTAGTAGTAGTATAAACTGTAGTTGTATAAACTGTAGTAGTAGTATAAACTATAGTAGTATAAACTGTAGCAGTAGTATAAACTGTAGAAGTAGTAGTATAAATTGTAGTAGTAGCAGTAGTATAAACTGTAGTAGTAGTATAAACTATAGTAGTATAAATTGTAGCAGTAGTATAAACTGTAGTAGTAGTAGTATAAATTGTAGTAGTAGCAGTGGTATAAACTGTAGTAGTAGTATAAACTGTAGTAGTAGTAGTATAAACTGTAGTAGTAGTATAAACTGTAGAAGTAGTATGTAGTAGTGTCACCGTAGATTGCTTTGTATGTTTCTATTTTTAGTTTGGTCAGGGTGTGGGTGGGTATTCTATGTTTTGTTCTATGTTTACAGAACTACCCACCACCAAAGGACCAAGCAGCATGGAAAGGAGGACTGGACTTGGGAGGACATTCTAGACGGCAAGGGATCCTACACATGGGAGGAGATCCTGGCTGGAAGGGATCGCCTCCCATGGGAACAGGTGGAGGCAACCAGGAGAGCGGAGGCAGCTGGAAAAGGGAACCGGCGACCGACACGAGGGAACACGGCTGGCAAGGAAGCCCGAGAGGCAGCCCAATTTTTTTGGGGGGGGCACACAGGGAGTGATGCAGAGTCAGGTTGGAGACCTGAGCCAACTCCCTGTGCTTACCGTGGCGGGCGTCGTACTGGTCAGGCACCGTGTTATGCTGTGGAGCGCACTTTGTCCCCAGTACGCGTTCTTAGCCCGGTGCGCTACATCCCATCTCCCCGCATCTGCCGGGCTAGGGTGAGTATCCAGCCAGGACGGATGGTTCCAGCCCTGCTCTCCAGACAGCCACTGCGTCTCCTCGGGCCAGGATATCCTGCGTCGGCTCTGCGCACTGTGTCTCCTGTGTGTCTGCACAGCCCAGTGCATCCTGTGCCTGCGCCCCGCACGTGCCGGGGTAAAATATCCAGAGCTGCCAGAGCCGCCAAGTGTCCGGAGCTGCCAGAGCCGCCCGTCAGTCAGGAGCTGCCAGAGCCGTCCGTCAGTCAGGAGCTGCCAGAGCCGCCCGTCAGTCAGGAGCTGCCAGAGCCGTCCGTCAGTCAGGAGCTGCCAGAGCCGCCCGTCAGTCAGGAGCTGCCAGAGCCGCCCATCAGTCAGGAGCTGCCAGAGCCGCCCGTCACTCCGGTGCTGCCAGAGCCGCCCGTCACTCCGGTGCTGCCAGAGTCTCCCGTCTATTCGGGGCCCGCTGCAAGGGTCACCAGTCCGAGGTCGGAGAGGGTCACCGCTCCAAAGGCGCCACTTAAGTGGGCCAAGACTATGGTGGAGTGGGGTCCACGTCCCGCGCCAGAGCCTCCACCGCGGACAGATGCCCACCCAGACCCTCCCCTGTGGGTTTAGGTTTTGCGGCCGGAGTCCGCACCTTTGGGGGGGTACTGTCACGCCCTGACCGTAGATTGCTTTGTGTGTTTCTATTTTTAGTTTGGTCAGGGTGTGATGTGGGTGGGTATTCTATGTTTTGGTCTATGTTTGTATTTCTATGTGTTTGGCCTGGTATGGTTCCCAATCAGAGGCAGCTGTTAATCGTTGTCTCTGATTGAGAACCATACTTGGGCAGCCTGGTTTCGCCCTTGAGTTGTGGGTAGTTGTTTTCTGTTGTGTGTCTGCACCAGCCAGAACTGTTTCGGTCGTTCTCGTTGTCATTTTTTTATTTCTGTGTTCATTAAATAAATATGGACACATACCACGCTGCACCTTGGTCCTCTCCTTCCAACAGCCGTTACAAGTAGTAGTGTAAACTATAGTAGTATAAACTGTAGCAGTAGTATAAACTGTAATAGTAGTATAAACTCTAGAAGTAGTATAAACTGTAGTAGTAGTATAAATTGTAGTAGTAGTAGTATAAACTGTAGTAGTATAAACTGTAGTAGTAGTATTATAAACTGTAGTAGTACACTGTATCTATCAGAAGCCAAACCAGGTTGGATAGGCTATAACTAGATCCAAGGCTATAGCAAGTGTAGACTAGATAGAGACATAACTGCAAAGGGAAATCTATGGATAAAAACCAACAAGCCTCAACCAACTTGCCTCAACCAACAAGCCTCAAAATATCTGGATGAACGTAGTGCCAAAGCCACAGCTGTACTGCATAGAGCCAGCGGTGCTGAGCTGTCAGGCTGGAGTTGATTCATTCTATAAGAACCTCATCATTCAGAAGAGGATAAATAATATCTGATGTGATATAGGCCACATAGATCAGGACTGATGTCTGAATAGGGATAGAGAGGTCTGAATACTTAGAGTGAAAAAAGGTCAGGTGTGTGATATAGAGTGTGTGTGTGTGTGTGTGTGTGTGTGTGTGTGTGTGTGTGTGTGTGTGTGTGTGTGTGTGTGTGTGTGTGTGTGTGTGTGTGTGTGTGTGTGTGTGTGTGTGTGTGTGTGTGTGTGTGTGTGTGTGTGTGTGTGTGTGTGTGTGTGTGTGTGTGTGTGTGTGTGTGTGTGTGTGTGTGTGCACATACTTCTGCACAGAAATCCCAGGGCAGCAAAATTGATCCATCATAACTCCCGCTGTCCGCACGTCTAGAGACTGGCCTTACGCAAGGAGACCACATGAGAGTACAAGGGAACCGTTCCAAAGTCTGGGCCCTCTCTCTCTCTTACTAGTCCCCGAGATTGAGACGTCATCGAGCCAGGGCACCATGGAGATTACCACAGAACCGCTCCAAAAACAGGTCCACGGACAATTATTTTGATAGCAAACAAACAGGGTCCTATGGAGTGTTTGTAAAAGCTACTCTGACCAATAGGAGGGATAGAAGAAGAAAGAGCCAGGGTTCTGGAACATTCCATGGAACTCTGTGAAGGTGACGATGAGGCTCTAGATAACTAAATACTGGTGAGGTTGGACAGCGGAAGGGTGTTCTGACGAGGCTGTGTTTGAAGCCTCTTTGCTATTATCCTAGAAACCTAGAACCTATTATCCTAGAGACCTAGAACCTATTATCCTAGAGACCTAGAACCTATTATCCTAGAGACCTAGAACCTATTATCCTAGAAACCTAGAACCTATTATTCTAGAGACCTACAACCTATTATCCTAGAGACCTAGAACCTATTATCCTAGAGACCTAGAACCTATTATCCTAGAGACCTAGAACCTATTATCCTAGAGACCTAGAACCTATTATCCTAGAGACCTAGAACCTATTATCCTAGAGACCTAGAACCTATTATCCTAGAGACCTAGAACCTATTATCCTAGAGACCTAGAACCTATTATCCTAGAGACCTACAACCTATTATCCTAGAGACCTACAACCTATTATCCTAGAGACCTACAACCTATTATCCTAGAGACCTACAACCTATTATCCTAGAGACCTACAACCTATTATCCTAGAAACCTAGAACCTATTATTCTAGAGACCTACAACCTATTATCCTAGAGACCTACAACCTATTAACCTAGAGACCTACAACCTATTATCCTAGAGACCTACAACCTATTATCCTAGAGACCTACAACCTATTATCCTAGAGACCTACAACCTATTATCCTAGAGACCTACAACCTATTATCCTAGAGACCTAGAACCTATTATCCTAGAGACCTAGAACCTATTATCCAAGAGACCTAGAACCTATTATCCTAGAGACCTAGAACCTATTATCCAAGAGACCTAGAACCTATTATCCAAGAGACCTAGAACCTATTATCCTAGAGACCTAGAACCTATTATCCTAGAGACCTAGAACCTATTATCCAAGAGACCTAGAACCTATTATCCTAGAGACCTAGAACCTATTATCTTAGAGACCTAGAACCTATTATCCACGATACCTAGGGCTTTGCTTTGGCACGGAGCCAGCCAATCACCTTGAAGACTATAGTCACCTTGTTGTCATGGCAAACGATTTCCTCAGTGAGGTAATACCTATGTTTTGGTTTCCTGCTGTCTTTCTCTTTCTGTCTTTCTTTCTCTATCTGATTCCAAGTCGTAGGTTACATTTCAAGACAAACTTTCAAACTGCTTTCTGCTCTCCGACATCCACTCCCAAGTTTAATGAAGGTGTTTTTGTTCAGTAAAACAGGAGCAGGGGGATATATGAGGGATACGTGAGACACCTTTTGCCCCACACTTAACCACCACCCATTGTCTGCAACACAACGGCCAGGCGATAGGGTTACTACGGTTACACCAGCTCTGTGAAGTATTGAGCTGCTCTGCAGAGCCTGACCAACCCTGGGAGTGTGTGTGTGAGTGTGTGTGTGTGTGTGTGTGTGTGTGTGTGTGTGTGTGTGTGTGTGTGTGTGTGTGTGTGTGTGTGTGTGTGTGTGTGTGTGTGTGTGTGTGTGTGTGTGTGTGTGTGTGTGTGTGTGTGTGTGTGTGTGTGTGTGTGTGTGTGTGTGTGTGTGTGTGGGTGTGCCTGTCTGTGAGTGAGTGTATGAGGCCTGACAGAGTCAAGAGGGGTGTGTAAGAGGATCTGATAGGGAGGCCTAATGTCTTTTAGCGTGTGTGTGCGTGTGTATGCATGTATGTGAATGTGTGTGCGTGTGTGAATGTGAGTGTGTGGGTGTGTGTTTGCATGTGTGTGTGTGTGTGAATGTGAGTGTGTGTAAGTGTATGTGAGTGTGTGTGTGAATGTGAGTGTGTGTGTGTGTCTGTGTGTCTGTGTGTGTGTGTGTGTGCGTGTGCGTGTGCGTGTGCGTGTGCGTGTGTGTGTGTGTTTGTGTGTGTGTGTGAGTGAGAGTATGAGGCCTGCCAGAGTCAAGAGGGGTGTGTAAGAGGATCTGATAGAGAGGCCTAATGTCCTATTAAACTCTCACTCTGACCCTCAGGGCCAGGCCCCACTTACAGTATTACAGCAGACACACTGGACAGAGGCTCCTCACAAACCCACTGAACTAGAGGCTCCTCACAAACCCACTGAACTAGAGGCTCCTCACAAACCCACTGAACTAGAGGCTCCTCACAAACCCACTGGACAGAAGCTCCTCACAAACCCACTGAACTAGAGGCTCCTCACAAACCCACTGAACTAGAGGCTCCTCACAAACCCACTGGACAGAAGCTCCTCACAAACCCACTGAACTAGAGGCTCCTCACAAACCCACTGAACTAGAGGCTCCTCACAAACCCACTGGACAGAGTTTCCTCACAAACCCACTGGACAGAGGCTCCTCACAAACCCACTGGACAGAGGCTCCTCACAAACCCACTGGACAGAGGCTCCTCACAAACCCACTGGACAGAGTCTCCTCACAAACCCACTGGACAGAGTCTCCTCACAAACCCACTAGACAGAGTCTTCTCACAAACCCACTGGACAAAGGCTCCTCACAAACCCATTGCACAGAGGCTCCTCACAAACCCACTGGACAGAGGCTCCTCACAAGCCCACTGAACTAGAGGCTCCTCACAAACCCACTGGAAAGAGGCTCCTCACAAGCCCACTGAACTAAAGGCTCCTCACAAACCCACTGGACAGAGGCTCCTCACAAACCCACTGGACAGAGGCTCCTCACAAACCCACTGGACAGAGGCTCCTCATAAGTAATGACATCATGATAAAGGTCGCTACTGTTCAGATCAGCATGAGATTAGCTTTTTTTATCCCATTTACTGAATATCGGTTATCGGTTGAATTATAGGCCTATACTGATATAGTGGAAAAAGGTCAATATCGACTGATAATATCGGTGAACCGATGTATCGTCCAGGATCTTGTTACTACTAATAGTAGACACACAGCTACACACTCACTCAATAACTAAAATACACTGGGGGTTACTGATTAGAGCAGGCAGACATCTATTTATATTAGTCATGACATGTATATGTATGTATGCACGAATGCACACATGAGCGCACTCGTGTACTCGTGCACACACACACACACACACACACACACACACACACACACACACACACACACACACACACACACACACACACACAGGCTTTGTCATTACTGATCTCTAGAGTGGGGGAGCAAAGCTCTCAACCCAGTCAGCTGCCCTTTCACAAGAATAACACACCTCTGCCCCGTGACAGCCTGCTCCACTGTTGTTGATGTGTGTGCGTGTTTGTTTGTGTGCGTGTGTGTGTGTGTGTGTGTGAGTGTGTGTGTGTGATTGTTTATCAGGGAGCACTGTGGTTAGGTTGTAATGGGGTGTGTGAATATGTATGTCTTGTATAGTCTGCAGGGTGTTAATGGCTTGCGTGTGAGTAATTACTTATATATACTGTACATGTGTCTGTGTGTATGCATTGTTTGTTAAGTGTACGTGTGTGCGCATGTGTTGTTGGGGGTGGAGTCCCACAGGGACACCTGGGTTAAGGGGAGGCATGTTATTTTGCAACCTGACTGGTGGTTGTACTGACTGGGTGCTTGTGTGTGTGTGTGTGTGTGTGTGTGTGTGTGTGTGTGTGTGTATGAGTGTGTGTGTATGAGTGTGTGTGTATGAGTGTGTGTGTGTATGAGTGTGCATGTGTGTGTGTTTATGGGTGTGTGGTAACAATATGTGTGTGTGTGTGTGTGTGTGTGTGTGTCTTTGTGTGTGTATGGGTGTGTGTGGTTGTGTTTGTGTGTATTGGTGTGTGTCTGTGTCTGTATGGGTGTCTGTATGGATGTGTGTATGGGTGTGTGTATGGACGATGGATGTGTGTCAGGGGAATTAGAGAAGCTGACAATAAGGTTGGATTAGACACTGGCGCTCCGAGGGCAGCTGGTCTGTGGCGTTGCTTGCCCTTTGGATGCCAGGCAGGGTTAGGGGTTACTGTGTGTGTATGGTGTGTGTGTGTGTGTGTGTGTGTGTGGGGGGGGGGGGGGGGGGGGGGGTAGGCATGGTGACCCAGGATGTCATGGGGGCATTGAGCAAGGACATAGAACTGCCCCACATAAACAGACAGAACTCAGTCAGTCAGGCTGAACAATATTCACCTTTGTTTCCCAAGTGTTTTGGTTCAGTGAGGGAGAAAAGTAGAGGGTCTACAAGCACCTGTTGGTGAGAGGCCCCACTCTTAACATCTCCCTACCCCTCACTACCTCCCCCTCCCTCCTCTTTCCCGCCAGTCTCTCCTCAATCTCTTCACTCTCAACCTCACAATTTTTCTCTCTCCTCTTTCTCACCCTGTCCACACTCTTCTCCTTCTCCACCTCTTACCCTTCCCTACTCTTTCTCTCCTCTCTCACCCTTCTCTATCTCTCTCTCTCTCAATTTCAATTCAATTTAAGAGCTTTATTGGCATGGGAAACATATGTTAACATTGCCAAAGCAAGTGAAGTAGATCATAAACAAAAGTGAAATAAACAATCAAAATTAACATTAAACATTACACTCACAAAAGTTTAAAAAGAATGAAGACATTTCAAATGTCATATTATGTGCAAATAGTTAAAGTACAAAAGGGGAAAAAAATGAACATAAATATAGGTTGTATTTAAAATGGTGTGTGTTCTTCACTGGCTGCCCTTTTCTTGTGGCAACAGGTCACAAATATTGCAGCTGTGATTGCACACTGTGGTATTTCACCCAGGAGATATGGGAGTTTTTTTTTCTTTAATTCTTTGTGTATTTGTGTAATCTGAGGGAAATATGTGTCTCTAATATGGTCATACATTTGGCAGGAGGTTAGGAAGTGTATCTCAGTTTCCACCTCATTTTGTGGGCAGTGAGCACATAGCCTGTCTTCTCTTGACAGCCAGATCTGCCTATGGCGGCGGCCTTTCTCAATAGCAAGGCTATGCTCACTGAGTCTGTACATAGTCAAAGCTTTCCTTAATTTTGGGTCAGTCACTGTGGTCAGGTATTCTGCAACTGTGTATTCTCTGTTTATGGCAAAATGGCATTCTAGTTTGCTCTGTTTTTTTGTTAATTCTTTCCAATGTGTCAAGTAATTGTCTTTTTGTTTTCTCTTGATTTGGTTGGGTCTAATTGTGTTGCTGTCCTGGGGCTCTCTCTCTCTCTCTCTCTCTCTCTCTCTCTCTCTCTCTCTCTCTCTCCTACTCTCTCTCTCTCTCTCTCTCTCTCCTACTCTCTCTCTGTCTCTCTCTCTCTCTCTCTGGCTCATCATGGAGAATATAAGATAATCTTTAAGAATGCAGTTACTAATGATTTTTCCCTTAAGCTTGACACAGCTACTTTTGGTCTTGCATATGAAGGGGATTTTGGGATTTTGAGATTACACATTCCTCAATAGCTTGAGCCCTCTTCTCCTCTCTCTGACAGATAGTCCTGCCAGTCCATCCAACATATCTACTGTGGCATGCCAGGTAGTCGCCAGCATGTTAATTAAATTAGACCAAACAGACCAATGCAAATCTGGGATCATTTAGTGTTGGGGCAGCCGGCTGAGCACAGTTTGCGACCATCATTTACCCGTCATGCATTATTAGCATTAGTGCTAACCCACCTTCACTGATTACCACAGACAGACAGAAGAGACTCATAGAGGGAATCCTTTCCATCATGAACCACCTCTCTGTCTCCTACAGGACATAAATGGATTATGGGATAAGGACAGGGAATTGCCCAGAACAGAGCATTCTGGAGACGAGTTGTCAAAGACCTATGCTCCCTAAAGAGTAGGTGTATTAAGAAAAGAAAACAGTTTCAACATGCACGATTCCAAAAGAGCATAACTCCTTTTCAAAGAGCCAAGACCCAAACTGATACGTTTTATATCTAATTCCTGCCAAACTGTTTGAATTTAAATTGAATTCTTGTTTCTCAGTTAGTAGTAGTCTGAACTAATCAATTCCACCTGGCTGACCAGCGAGTAGCAAAACGCTTGGCAGAGTAATCTTAGTGATGACTTCTTGGTAAAGTGAAAAGTCTGAAAGCCTGCTCCTTCCTCCAGGCCATAAACACCAGCACTCCACTACTCAACACACACTGTGTTTTGGGCTCTCTCTTTGTGTGTGTATAACTGTGTTTGCATGTGTCTATGGCTCTTATTTCTTGAGGATTTGAGGGCCACTGCAGAGCAGAGGAAGACGGATTGTCCACACACGGTTGTTTCCCAGCTGAAACAGTTTGGAACAGTTCGGACATGTTTCCCAGCTGAAACAGTTTGGAACAGTTCGGACATGTTTTCCAGCTGAAACAGTTTGGAACAGTTCGGACATGTTTTCCAGCTGAAACAGTTTGGAACAGTTCGGACATGTTTCCCAGCTGAAACAGTTTGGAACAGTTCGGACATGTTTCCCAGCTGAAACAGTTTGGAACAGTTCGGACATGTGTCCCAGCTGAAACAGTTTGGAACAGTTCGGACATGTTTTCCAGCTGAAACAGTTTGGAACAGTTCGGACATGTTTCCCAGCTGAAACAGTTTGGAACAGTTCGGACATGTTTCCCAGCTGAAACAGTTTGGAACAGTCCGGACATGTTTCCCAGCTGAAACAGTTTGGAACAGTTCGGACATGTTTCCCAGCTGAAACAGTTTGGAACAGTCCGGACATGTTTCCCAGCTGAAACAGTTTGGAACAGTTCGGACATGTTTCCCAGCTGAAACAGTTTGGAACAGTCCGGACATGTTTCCCAGCTGAAACAGTTTGGAACAGTTCGGACATATATTATCATTACATTTTTTTACGTTTTTGTTTGTTGTCGGCTCTTCGGGGACACAAAAAAATTCTCGAGGCAAGCTGAAGCCTACGCCCTCTCATCTTCGATTGGTTAACAGTAGGGATTCTTCAGCGAAGTGCCTGTTGTCATTCAATGAGAGACGACTCGTCCTCATGCATATTTTTTCACTGGAAAAATGTATAATGGACAAACAGTACTATTGCCATTTTTTTCTCATTTTTCAAGCAAAGTTATTTTAAGGGAGGACGCGAGCACACTTGTTCGGTTTGCCTAGCCGCGCTCGGCTAGGAGCCAGCTGAAATGACACATTAGCTTACGACGTTAGCTTACTGTATATGAGACAAGGTTCCAACAGCAGTTACAACAGCTGGCAGTTTATGGGTAGCCAGATATCCCAGAGTTGTAAACAGGGCCAGGGAAATATACACTGTCTCTGGGCTCTGGGTTTGAGAGCATAGCTTGGAGGGTTAACACGGCCTGAGGATTGGGGAGCAGCAATAGTCTGTGACGCCAATTTCTTTGTTCTTTTTGCACCGTTTATCTTATCAAGATCGGGATGTGCATATCATTTTGTTTTCTCTATTGACACAGGGTCTGACCCTAGCTAGACCTCCTCCACTCTCTGCTCTTCTTCTGCCCGCCCAGCTCTGGATGACTATTAGGTCACTGGTGGCTCAGCTAGTACTGGCAGAAGGGGAGCGTGTTCATACTCATACCAGCTAGCACCCAGCCCTGATCAGAGCAGGAGATGAACACTGGGAAATGTAATAAATAAGAGCCAGGGAGAGCACAGGTGAGAAACACCTGGCAACGCAAAAAGGAAAACAATCCCTTGGGAAAACGCTTTTTAACACATACAAGTTCATATTTCTCTCAAAACACAGTCACACTTACACAAAGAGACACACAAAACACCCATCCACACACAAATAAACACCCAAGCTAAAAACACACAAAACACCCATCCACACACAAATAAACACCCAAGCTAAAAACACACAAAACACCCATCCACACACAAATAAACACCCAAGCTAAAAACACACAAAACACCCATCCACACACAAATAAACACCCAAGCTAAAAACACACAAAACACCCATCCACACACAAATAAACACCCAAGCTAAAAACACACAAAACACCCATCCACACACAAATAAACACCCAAGCTAAAAACACACAAAACACCCATCCACACACAAATAAACACCCAAGCTAAAAACACACAAAACACCCATCCACACACAAATAAACACCCAAGCTAAAAACACACAAAACACCCATCCACACACAAATAAACACCCAAGCTAAAAACACACAAAACACCCATCCACACACAAATAAACACCCAAGCTAAAAACACACAAAACACCCATCCACACACAAATAAACACCCAAGCTAAAAACACACAAAACACCCATCCACACACAAATAAACACCCAAGCTAAAAACACACAAAACACCCATCCACACACAAATAAACACCCAAGCTAAAAACACACAAAACACCCATCCACACACAAATAAACACCCAAGCTAAAAACACACAAAACACCCATCCACACACAAATAAACACCCAAGCTAAAAACACACAAAACACCCATCCACACACAAATAAACACCCAAGCTAAAAACACACAAAACACCCATCCACACACAAATAAACACCCAAGCTAAAAACACACAAAACACCCATCCACACACAAATAAACACCCAAGCTAAAAACACACAAAACACCCATCCACACACAAATAAACACCCAAGCTAAAAACACACAAAACACCCATCCACACACAAATAAACACCCAAGCTAAAAACACACAAAACACCCATCCACACACAAATAAACACCCAAGCTAAAAACACACAAAACACCCATCCACACACAAATAAACACCCAAGCTAAAAACACACAAAACACCCATCCACACACAAATAAACACCCAAGCTAAAAACACACAAAACACCCATCCACACACAAATAAACACCCAAGCTAAAAACACACAAAACACCCATCCACACACAAATAAACACCCAAGCTAAAAACACACAAAACACCCATCCACACACACATAAACACCCAAGCTAAAAACACACAAAACACCCATCCACACACAAATAAACACCCAAGCTAAAAACACACAAAACACCCATCCACACACAAATAAACACCCAAGCTAAAAACACACAAAACACCCATCCACACACAAATAAACACCCAAGCTAAAAACACACAAAACACCCATCCACACACAAATAAACACCCAAGCTAAAAACACACAAAACACCCATCCACACACACATAAACACCCAAGCTAAAAACACACAAAACACCCATCCACACACAAATAAACACCCAAGCTAAAAACACACAAAACACCCATCCACACACACATAAACACCCAAGCTAAAAACACACAAAACACCCATCCACACACAAATAAACACCCAAGCTAAAAACACACAAAACACCCATCCACACACAAATAAACACCCAAGCTAAAAACACACAAAACACCCATCCACACACAAATAAACACCCAAGCTAAAAACACACAAAACACCCATCCACACACAAATAAACACCCAAGCTAAAAACACACAAAACACCCATCCACACACAAATAAACACCCAAGCTAAAAACACACAAAACACCCATCCACACACAAATAAACACCCAAGCTAAAAACACACAAAACACCCATCCACACACACATAAACACCCAAGCTAAAAACACACAAAACACCCATCCACACACAAATAAACACCCAAGCTAAAAACACACAAAACACCCATCCACACACAAATAAACACCCAAGCTAAAAACACACAAAACACCCATCCACACACAAATAAACACCCAAGCTAAAAACACACAAAACACCCATCCACACACAAATAAACACCCAAGCTAAAAACACACAAAACACCCATCCACACACAAATAAACACCCAAGCTAAAAACACACAAAACACCCATCCACACACAAATAAACACCCAAGCTAAAAACACACAAAACACCCATCCACACACAAATAAACACCCAAGCTAAAAACACACAAAACACCCATCCACACACAAATAAACACCCAAGCTAAAAACACACAAAACACCCATCCACACACAAATAAACACCCAAGCTAAAAACACACAAAACACCCATCCACACACAAATAAACACCCAAGCTAAAAACACACAAAACACCCATCCACACACACAAATAAACACCCAAGCTAAAAACACACAAAACACCCATCCACACACAAATAAACACCCAAGCTAAAAACACACAAAACACCCATCCACACACACATAAACACCCAAGCTAAAAACACACAAAACACCCATCCACACACAAATAAACACCCAAGCTAAAAACACACAAAACACCCATCCACACACAAATAAACACCCAAGCTAAAAACACACAAAACACCCATCCACACACAAATAAACACCCAAGCTAAAAACACACAAAACACCCATCCACACACAAATAAACACCCAAGCTAAAAACACACAAAACACCCATCCACACACACATAAACACCCAAGCTAAAAACACACAAAACACCCATCCACACACAAATAAACACCCAAGCTAAAAACACACAAAACACCCATCCACACACACATAAACACCCAAGCTAAAAACACACAAAACACCCATCCACACACAAATAAACACCCAAGCTAAAAACACACAAAACACCCATCCACACACAAATAAACACCCAAGCTAAAAACACACAAAACACCCATCCACACACAAATAAACACCCAAGCTAAAAACACACAAAACACCCATCCACACACAAATAAACACCCAAGCTAAAAACACACAAAACACCCATCCACACACAAATAAACACCCAAGCTAAAAACACACAAAACACCCATCCACACACAAATAAACACCCAAGCTAAAAACACACAAAACACCCATCCACACACACATAAACACCCAAGCTAAAAACACACAAAACACCCATCCACACACACATAAACACCCAAGCTAAAAACACACAAAACACCCATCCACACACAAATAAACACCCAAGCTAAAAACACACAAAACACCCATCCACACACAAATAAACACCCAAGCTAAAAACACACAAAACACCCATCCACACACAAATAAACACCCAAGCTAAAAACACACAAAACACCCATCCACACACAAATAAACACCCAAGCTAAAAACACACAAAACACCCATCCACACACAAATAAACACCCAAGCTAAAAACACACAAAACACCCATCCACACACACATAAACACCCAAGCTAAAAACACACAAAACACCCATCCACACACAAATAAACACCCAAGCTAAAAACACACAAAACACCCATCCACACACACATAAACACCCAAGCTAAAAACACACAAAACACCCATCCACACACACATAAACACCCAAGCTAAAAACACACAAAACACCCATCCACACACAAATAAACACCCAAGCTAAAAACACACAAAACACCCATCCACACACAAATAAACACCCAAGCTAAAAACACACAAAACACCCATCCACACACAAATAAACACCCAAGCTAAAAACACACAAAACACCCATCCACACACAAATAAACACCCAAGCTAAAAACACACAAAACACCCATCCACACACAAATAAACACCCAAGCTAAAAACACACAAAACACCCATCCACACACAAATAAACACCCAAGCTAAAAACACACAAAACACCCATCCACACACACATAAACACCCAAGCTAAAAACACACAAAACACCCATCCACACACAAATAAACACCCAAGCTAAAAACACACAAAACACCCATCCACACACAAATAAACACCCAAGCTAAAAACACACAAAACACCCATCCACACACAAATAAACACCCAAGCTAAAAACACACAAAACACCCATCCACACACAAATAAACACCCAAGCTAAAAACACACAAAACACCCATCCACACACACATAAACACCCAAGCTAAAAACACACAAAACACCCATCCACACACAAATAAACACCCAAGCTAAAAACACACAAAACACATTTCGTTTAAACAAAAAGGTCAAGGCCTTGTGGAAATACAAATGGGGTCACCAAACCACAAAAAAAACACAGCGGACACATACTGTTAGTTTAACTGGAACGCAGCTTTAAAAATCAACATAAACTGGGAACAAACCAACACAAAACTATTATATTCTGATTTATTTCAAGACAACCTGCAGGTGGTGGTGGACTTTGGTATTTTTATGATGCACTATTTGTGCTCCAGCTAAATACTACATGGTGAAAAATGTAAAAAAACAAAAAACATACAACAAAAGGAAAACTGACAATGGGCATAGCCCCAGTCCACAGAGAAATGGTAGGCAGTGCAGAAATGCATCATTGTTGCTGCTTTTCACACTCATAAACTCCTGGAAGTTGGCATCTCTCTTCACAGTATTTTTCTCTCACTCACTCACACACACACACACACACACACACACACACACACACACACACACACACACACACACACACACACACACACACACACACACACACACACACACACACACACACACACACACACACACACACACACACACACATCAGAGTTCTTCAGGGATTAATGTCAGAATAATACATGACCTAAATACATCTGGTTGGTTTCTCCTATTGAGAGTCAGCGTAGCCAGGGTATATATGCATCTTCTTATGAAAAATGACTGAACATCACCGTGTCAATCAGGCTCACTGTCACATGAACTGAAAAAAGCAATCTGTTCTTGTTGGAAAAAAACAAAAATGAACTGCTTGAGTTAGTTAACAAACAAACACTATAAAAAGGTATTTTGTCTTCCTATAAAAATCTAAATAAAACAGCCTATGTGTGTTCTGAGAACTGTAAAAACAATATATTTTTGACACAATCCCTAAACCATAAAATACTAAGTAATCTTGTCAGAGTTGACAGAGTCTAGTAGCTGGTGAAAGAGGGGGAGGTTTCTGACCATAAAATACAACATTCAATTTCAAGAAAAAATGTCTCAGACTCTCTCAGGTGTGAGCTTGCCCTGTCATCATCCACCTCCTTCAAAGCCTCCTGTCCCAATATGAATGGCATCCTGGGGATTGACTACTTAGATAGCCTTCCTCTCTGTTTGGTGATGCATTGTATGTGAGCGCGACAGGGTGATAAAAACCACACAAGGGTGGGATGGGGATTGAAAGGTTAGCAGGCGAGGGGGTGTCTTTCTATTCTCTCCCCTCCATTACTTGAGTACACATTCAGACACAATCCCTTGGCTCCATTGTGTGGGGATTACTATAGCTGAATGGAATGGTTGGGGGTTTAGCCTCAGCTAAAGGCCAGAGTCAGAGCATACCTTGGCCCGGAATGACTTTAAATCCACTTTACATTTCATCAAGTCATCTTAACCAAGATTCAGATGTATTCAAGATTCATCTAAACCTAACCCTGAAATATCAAATCTTTCAAAGGAGAGTTTGGTTTAGGGCTTGCTTTTGTCAATGTATCATCAGTTCACAGATGAAAGATCAAAGGTCTGGGTGCGAGTGGACACTTCTGTCATGTACAGTTGAAGTCGGAAGTTTACATACATTTAGTTTGGAGTCATTAAAACTCGTTTTTCAACCACTCCACACATTTCTTGTTAACAAACTATAGTTTTGGCAAGTCGATTAGGACATCTACTTTGTGCATGACACAAGTAATTTTTCCAACAATTGTTTACAGACAGATTATTTCACTTATAATTCACTGTATCACAATTCCAGTGGGTCAGAAGTTTACATACACTAAGTTGACTGTGCCTTTAAACAGCTTGGAAAATTACATAAAATGATGTCATGGCTTTAGAAGCTTCTGATAGACTAATTGACATAATTTAAGTCAATTGGAGGTGTACCTGTGGATGTATTTCAAGGCTTACCTTCAAACTCAGTGCCTCTTTGCTTGACATCATGGGAAAATCAAAAGAAATCAGCCAAGGTGGTAGCAATTTCCAAACGCTTGAAGGTACCACGTCCATCTGTACAAACAATAGTAAGCAAGTATGAACACCATGGGACCACGCAGCCGTTATACCGGAGACGCGTTCTGTCTCATAGAGATGAACGTACTTTGGTGCGAAAAGTGCAAATCAATCCCAGAACAACAGCAAAGGACCTTGTGAAGATGCTGGAGGAAACAGGTACAAAAGTATGTATATCCACAGTAAAACGAGTCCCATATCGACATAACCTGAAATGCTGCTCAGCAAGGAAGAATTCACTGCTCAAAAACCTCCATAAAAAAAGCCAAACTACGGTTTGCAACTTACCAATAGGGACAAAGATCGTTCTTTTTGGAGAAATGTCCTCTGGTCTGATGAACCAAAAACAGAACTGTTTGGCCATAATGACCATCGTTGTGTTTGGAGGAAAAGAGGGGTGGCTTGCAAGCCGATGAACTCCATCCCAACCGTGAAGCACGGGCGTGGCAGCATCACAAAATAGATGGCATCATGAGGGAGGAGAATTATGTGGATATATTGAAGCAACATCTCAAGACATCATTCAGGAAGTTAAAGCTTGGCCGCAAATGGGTCTTCCAAATGGATAATGACCCCAAGCATACTTCCAAAGTTGTGGCAAAATGGCTTAAGGACAACAAAGGCAAGGTATTGGAGTGGCCATCACACAGCCCTGATCTCACTCCCATAGAAGATTTGTGGGCAGAACTGAAAAAGCGTGTGCGAGCAAGGAGGCCTACAAACCTGACTCAGTTACACCAGCTCTGTCAGGAAGAATGGGCCAAAATTCACCCAACATATTATGGGAAGTTTGTGGAAGGCTACCTGAAACGTTTGACCCAAGTTAAACAATTTAAAGGCAATGCTACCAAATACTAATTGAGTGTATGTAAACTTCTGACCCACTGGGAATGTGATGAAAGAAATACAAGTTAAAATAAATCATTATCTCTACTATTATTCTGACATTTCACATTCTTAAAATAAAGTGGTGATCCTAACTGACCTTAGACAGGGAATTTTTACTTGGATTAAATGTCAGCAATTGTGAAAAACTGAGTTTAAATGTATTTGGCTAAGGTGTATGTAAACTTCCGACTTCAACTGTATCTGCTGCATGTGGCTAGGGAGGAACAACTATATGGACATCTGTGACTGCAATGGAGATGTCCAGCAATCCATGCGTCCGTAGAGTCCATAGAAGTCTGGCTGAGGTTAATGATGTGGTGCTGGCCTGGGCTCCTGTGCCCACCGGGTGCACCGGCTGGCCTGGCAAACAAGATCGTTTACCTCTCAACTACTCCACTGACCTTGGTGATAAAAACCCTGGCCCTTCATGAAGCCAGTTCAGACTGCATGGGAGACAATGCTTTATAAGGGAGAGTAAGGAAATGAGAGGGCATTGGGGGAGGGAGAAGGGGTCGAGGTGAGGGCACTGGTCAGGAGGGTGGCTTGTGGCCGGGGGGTAGGAGATTGAGTTTGGTCTCTCATGCAGAAATGGGGGTGTGGGTGATTGAAAGAGAAGTGTGTCCACATAGCATAGCAGGTATTCCACCAGAAAGCAGGATATTAATGTGTGGAGGAGGAATTGTGAGTGACTGATTAGGAAGCAGTTCTGGGGCCTTGACTCATAGCTAAGCTCAACTGAACAAAGCTCCTCTGCTTCACATCTGACTCTAAACAAGCGTGGAGCCTTAGGGACTATAGGTAAATACATCATAAGTCATAAAGTAGGTGTTTTAAAAATCCCTGCTTAGATATGTGGATGAAAAAAGGAAGACGTGATGTGATGTGAGGAGAATATATCTCATTTGTAGCAGTATGGCAAGTTGCCATGCCGCACGCAGCCTTGACGTGAAGAGGAGCGGTGTGCAGCAGGGATCGGTGTTAGGGCAATTCCAGTGTGTGCTTTCCCTCTGGGAGAGAGACAGGTTGCAAGCGGAGGGAGACGTTTTGACAAGTTCCTGCTCTTTCTTTATCTGGGTTATGAAGATAAGGTGTTCACACAACACCAACGTCACAAACAGACAAGCAGCACACACACACACTAAGCAATGTTGTTTTTTCCAAACAAGTCGCAGGGAACAGAGGATGGAGACCCCTCGCTAATGATTAACATACTGCCAAAAACAAACAGACATTTACCACAGAAAACAGCCTGATTATTTCCAGGAAATACCTGCAGATGGTAACTGAGCAAGCACACCAGCCATGGAGAATTCCTTAAATAAACAGCTTCCTGGACATATCTATTTTCAACTATTTAGAATTAAAGTCCAGTTTGATAATGTCAGCATCGCTTGACCAAAAGGACAATCTTATGCAATCACATTTTTTTCCTGAATATTGACCCACTGCTCCTCTCTGTATATTGCAGAGTTAGTCAATACTAAGTCATAGGCTACTAAGTGAATATTATGTCTACAAAATACAGGTAGTCAGGTAAGCTTTCTAAATTAGCCTACTATGAATTTGAGACAATAGGTACGTATGAAACACAGTTAGTGAACTGTTCCACTTCATTATGGACTAGTTGACTAATTGTATTTCATACGTACATATTGTCTCAATGACCTTGTCTCAAAGTGTTTCTACTCTGTTTATATTCTATTCTCCTCCAGAGACAGATTTTAAAGACAGTCAATCAGTCAGCAGCGGGATGCCAGGTGGCTAGCGTGCCAGTCAGCCAGTCTCTGGTGGTATCTAGCTCCTGGGGCTCAGCCTTTCCTCACACATGGAGCCTGTCTGGGCACGACCAACCCATGACACACTGTACTGGGCTGGGCTCATACTGGGAACGACTCACTGAACTGAGAGGGTGGAGGGGCCTGAGAGAGCATGCAGCTGCAGCGGGTTGGTCTTTCACCCTGCTCTTACCTCACAGCCATATGGGCTAGGGTAGTGTATGCCTAGGCTAGTGTATGCCTAGGCTAGTGTATGCCTAGGCTAGTATATGCCTAGGCTAGTGTATGGCTAGGCTAGTGTATGGCTAGGCTAGTGTATGGCTAGGCTAGTGTATGCCTAGGCTAGTGTATGTCTAGGCTAGTGTATGCCTTGGCTAGTGTATGGCTAGGCTAGTGTATGCCTGGGCTAGTGTATGCCTAGGCTAGTGTATGCCTGGGCTAGTGTATGCCTGGGCTAGTGTATGCCTAGGTGAGTGTATGCCTGGGCTAGTGTATGCCTGGGCTAGTGTATGCCTGGGCTAGTGTATGCCTAGGCTAGTGTATGGCTAGGCTAGTGTATGCCTAGGCTAGTGTATGCCTAGGCTAGTATATGCCTAGGCTAGTGTATGGCTAGGCTAGTGTATGCCTAGGCTAGTGTATGTCTAGGCTAGTGTATGGCTAGGCTAGTGTATGCCTAGGCTAGTGTATGCCTGGGCTAGTATAGTGCTAGGCTAGTGTAGTGCTAGGCTAGTGTATGTCTAGGCTAGTGTGTGCCTAGGCTAGTGTAGTGCTAGGCTAGTGTATGTCTAGGCTAGTGTAGTGCTAGGCTAGTGTATGTCTAGGCTAGTGTATGGCTAGGCTAGTGTATGTCTAGGCTAGTGTATGGCTAGGCTAGTGTATGGCTAGGCTAGTGTATGTCTAGGCTAGTGTATGGCTAGGCTAGTGTATGTGCGTGTGTTTATTTTATTATTTGTCATTTTTTTATTTAACCATTATTTAACTAGGCAAGTCAGTTAAGAACAAATTCATATTTACAATGACGGCCTACACCGACCAAACCCAGACGACTCTGGGCCAATTGTGTGCCGCCCTATGGGACTCCCAATCATGGCCGGTTGTGATACAGCCTGGATTCAAAACAGGGTGTCTATAGTGATGCCTCAAGCACTGAGATGCAGCGCCGTAGACCACTGCACCACTCGGGAGTTGGGGTGGGTGGGGCTGGGGGGGTGAAACAGATGCAGCTTTGGGAAAACAACCACAAAATCTCAAGCTGAACCTCATACAGAGATTAGTATCGCTCATAGACGCAGAGCCCACACAAGCACAAACTGTAAATATACACCTACCCTACCTTATCAAACCCCAGATCAATACACATCTACCCTACCTTATCAAACCCCCAGATACATACACATCTACCCTACCTTATCAAACCCCAGATCAATACACATCTACCCTACCTTATCAAACCCCAGATCAATACACATCTACCCTACCTTATCAAACCCCAGATCAATACACATCTACCCTACCTTATCAAACCCCAGATCAATACACATCTACCCTACCTTATCAAACCCCAGATCAATACACATCTACCCTACCTTATCAAACCCCAGATCAATACACATCTACCCTACCTTATCAAACCCCCAGATACATACACATCTACCCTACCTTATCAAACCCCAGATCAATACACATCTACCCTACCTTATCAAACCCCAGATCAATACACATCTACCCTACCTTATCAAACCCCAGATCAATACACATCTACCCTACCTTATCAAACCCCCAGATACATACACATCTACCCTACCTTATCAAACACCAGATCAATACACATCTACCCTACCTTATCAAACCCCAGATCAATACACATCTACCCTACCTTATCAAACCCCAGATCAATATACATCTACCCTACCTTATCAAACCCCAGATCAATATACATCTACCCTACCTTATCAAACCCCAGATCAATATACATCTACCCTACCTTATCAAACCCCAAATCAATACACATCTACCCTACCTTATCAAACCCCAGATCAATACATATCTACCCTACCTTATCAAACCCCAGATTAATACACATCTACCCTACCTTATCAAACCCCAGATCAATACACATCTACCCAACCTTATCAAACCCCAGATTGTGAGATTATAAAGGGGATGGAAACAGAGCAGGGCAGGAACTTTCCAGTATTTTTATGATTTTGTTCATTTCTCCAGTGAAGTGATGGTGAGCCTCTCCCTCTCTCCCACCTGGCGAGATAGGACCTGAACCACTCCATGGGAATGTTACAAATGGCACCCTGTTCCCTATTGTCCCTGTCCAAAGTAGTGCACTATACAGAGAAAAGGGTGCATCTTGGATGCAGTCCTGGGTTGGTTCTGCCACTTCAGGCGGGGCAGTTCAGGCGGGGCAGTTCAGGCGGGGCAGTTCAGGCCGGGCAGTTCAGGCCGGGCAGTTCAGGCCGGGCATGAACAGGCTCAGGCATGTGGGAAGCAGTGGGTGGCATCTCAAAGGCAGCAGTAGCACTCACTCAACTGTTAAATGGATACTATTTATACTTATGTAATGCGTTGGATGTTGGGTATATACAGACATATATCCTTGTTTAATTTCATAATCAGAAATTATTACGCTTTCTTTTCTACAAAGCAACATAAAATCAATTCCTCTCTATGTCACTAGTTTTTGTTTACTTTCTTAAAGCCACAATTTAAAACATGTTCATTTAAACAGTACTGCTAATTAAAATGACTGTAGATCAAAACCCTCTTCCATGTGAATTATATTACACACATACTATCAATCAGGCTTCAGATTCAATTTAAAAGCAATCAGCGACGGGAGGGTTTAACAAATCAATGGTAATCTAATTAAGCAATAAGGCCCGAGAGGGTGTGGTATATGGCCAATATACCACGGCTATGGGCTGTTCTATAGATGTTATATAACTGTTCTTATGCACGGCGCAACGTCGTAGTGGCAATGTAACCTACATCTGTTATTAAACTTGAGTGATGATGCCTCCCTGTCTTTGTCTATTGGTACCATTCCAAGTCCTTACCATCTCTCACTCGCTTCCATTACCATTACTCAGCAAAATGTCTAGTAAAAACTTACTTCCATTACCATTACTCAGCAAAATGTCTAGTAAAAACTTACTTCCATTACCATTACTCAGCAAAATGTCTAGTAAAAACTTACTTCCATTACCATTAATCAATCAAAATGTCTAGTAAAAAAATCAAAAATAAACATTAGTGCGTTTATATGCACACTAATAATTCGATATTAAACTGATTATGGCAGTAGGCTGAGTATGGCATCAGTCATTTAAACGCCTTACTCTGCTGATCTTAAATCGGCGTAAGGTCAAAAATCTAAGTCAGCATACGCCGATTAAAACACCTGGATTTCTGAGCAATTTTTCAAATTGTTAAGACATGTAAACACCTTCATTGGCGTTCCAGCTGTGTATTTGATCTACGCATGTGCTAGCACCAGCCGAGCAAGCCTCCCTCTTTAGCACAAGTGGAGTGAGTTCGGAACAACTGTATGCATGTGTCATAGAAGTAGTTTTCACATACAAACTCTATATGTCCGAACACAGAATCAAATACCCTTCCCAAAAATAGCATGTTCGCTGTGGTACAACATTTATTGTGATTGCTGATTTTCTGCATTTATCAGACTGCCATCAGGTAGCCTGATTTCAGATGTGTCCATGTAAACAGGATTATTTGGGCAATTGTGTGTCTTGCAAAGCACGTAAACATTTGAATCAAACTATTATAATAATCTGACTATACACAATAATCACATTATTGAGTGCATGTAACCGTACTCCTTGTCAAGCCAAAGTCTGATGTATAAGCCCATCAGTAGTTTTAAGAAGCACTTTGAAACTCCTTGACGTTTGTGTGTATAAGTCTATTGAGAGGACAAGTTATTATTCTTTCATTAGAGGGTTTGTGTTTCTGGTAAGTAACAAACAGCCAGACCATAATAAGCCTGCAGCGAGAGAGGCAATGAGCAGCTACAGAAAACAGACTTACTCTAGCCTCTAACACATGGACAAGATGACAGAGCCACTTATCATTACATCATTTATCATATCTGACCCCCTACACTAGGGTTGAGTCCCAAACGGCACTGTTTTCCCTTCATAGTGCACTACTTTTGACCAGAGCCCTATGGGTCCGTAGCCAGGAGTTAAGAGGCTCGGTGGAGTTGACAACCACCACTTAAATCATCAAACATACTCTTGCATCGGCTCGCTTCTCCAACCCTCCTTTACATTCCTATTCCAGGTCTTCTTCAGAACTACAGCCGTTTAGTTAAACAGATGATAAAGCTTAAGCATGCATGCCTCTTTAGTGTGTTTCCTTTTTACTGTTTCATGGCCTGGCTTATCTGGTTCTCTTACTATGGAATAAAAGAGAGGATCTACTTGCCATATGCCACTGAGTATGACCCATAAATCCATTAGAAAACTACTAGGATAAGATCCTTCTTCTCCTTCAGGCTTTAAAGCAAAAAACAGGGCAAGAGACCGTTGGTCAGTTATTGTACGTTCATACTCATTGCTGCCAAGTTAACCCCTCCTTAAGTCTAAAAAACACCTGTTGGTCTGGTGGTTAAACATTTAAATGACTTGTTGTTTTGACTTGAGAGCACAAAGGAATATGTTTTAATGGCTGTTAAAGTAATCAACAAAAAGATAAACCCTGATAGCATTTACCTGTTAAAAGCTCTTTTGGCTGCAGAAAATTCACACATTACATTTAAAATCGACTACATGAATAAGACTGACGATGTCTAAAACAGAAACCAAATATCTGAAAAAAATAATCTGAAAAACCTGCTTAATTCTGACTGTGGAATTATTAGAAGGTATGATTCAGTTATTACACCAGTATAACTAAGTGTAGAGGCTCTTGCACCTCAAGGCACCTGATTAGTCAGTGAAAAATAATGTCTGATAAAAATGTGCCTAGCTAGCATGCCATCATCTTTTTGTGTGTAAATACTATTTTGAGAGAGTGAGAGAGAGAAAGAGAGTGAGAGAGAGAGATGGAGAGTAAGGGGGAGAGAGAGAGAGAGAGAGAGAGAGGGAGATGGAGAGTAACAGAGAGAGAGAGAGAGAGAGAGAGAGAGAGAGAGTGGGAGAGAGAGATGGAGAGTAAGGGGGAGAGAGAGAGAGTGAGAGACGGAGAGTAACAGAGAGAGAGAGAGAGAGAGCGAGAGAGAGAGAGAGATGGAGAGTAAGGGAGAGAGAGAGAGAGAGAGAGACGGAGAGTAACAGAGAGAGAGAGAGAGAGAGAGAGAGAGAGAGAGAGAGAGAGAGAGAGAGAGAGAAAGAGCTTTCACTAGCATGGTATAGTATCATCTTCCTCCCAGCAGCTGCTGAGTTCCTGTTATTTTACCACAGATTCATCACGGATCGCTGAGAGTCAGAAATGCATTCCATGATTCAATTTCCCCCCTCTGCATTCTTAACTAAAACCCCCCTCCCCTCCCCTCCCATCTCTCTGTATCTCTACTGTAGCTACATAATCATTAAAAACTATTAACATCCTCATTCTCAGGGAGTGAGTGGACCTGAGTTATGTATGTTGTAGTGACGTTTTCGGCTCTATTGTATGTCTATGTGGTAAAGTCAGATCTGGGTTCCAATACTATTGGAAATCTTTAAGATACATTAAGCGTTTGTCTTAACAATGAACCCAGGTCTTGTAATAATGAAGTCAGGGCATGGGGGTGCTCTGCTCAGTGCTGCTACAGATATTGACAGGACTATTGACAGAACCTCTAGAAGGGCCGTCAGCGGTTCAATTCATGTCCCTATTGATCAGATTATTTAACCGATTGATCCCATCAATGCTGATGGATGGATAGAGAAGAGAAGACAAAGAAGAGGAGAAGAGAGGCATGAAGCGAAGTGAAGACCTCCGGAGCAGAGATAGACATACAGCAACAGGAAGGGTCTGGTAGAAGGAGACAGTGGACTCCATCCCGTAATGATTCATCATCGATACTGTCTTGAATTTATTGAATTACCATGTCTCACTAACTCTCCTTAATCCATGCTTAATTCAAGTCAACTACATACAGTAGTTGCTGCAGGAGCAAATTCTCTAACTCTTAAATCCTGAAAATAACCTAATGACCATAATACTCTTGAACAGTACTCTGACTACAACTACATTACAGTGGAAAACATATTTACGAAATATGATGAAGCATATTTGTAGTGATTCTATAACACATAACTTTCATAGTGCATTATTATTCAGTTCTTACCCCATTGTAGCAGCGTTTCTCCTCGGAGCCGGTGAAGTGGTATGGCTGCTTGGTGTGGCACTTCTGGATGAAATCCTTGAAGAAGTTGTTGACGTCTGCCAGTGAGATGACGCAGACGGCCGAGCTGGCCGTGGGTTCTGGGGAGTCTGGCTTGGATCGGGCGAAGGCAGCAAACAGCACGTCCTCCCTTTCCTTCAGCCCCATCTCCTGCCTCAGCTCGCTGCCCGCCTCGGCCACATGGGCTGCCTGGAGGACATTAAACACCTCGACGCTGGCCAAGCGCCGCCGCCGCCGCCTCTCCGTCAGGATGCACTCAAAGGGCATCTCCACATAACGCCGCAGCTCCGGGTCGGTGCCGCACATGCGGACGATGCGGGTGTGGTAGACCTGCGAGCTGCGGCCCTCACGCTGCACGGTGAGGAAGTAGGCGTGGCTGCCGCTCTGGAAGGAGTAGACGTAACGCAGGTGGTGGTCGCCGCGGAGGCCCGGGGCCAGGTCCATGTAGGACTGGTCGGAGAAGAAACGGAAGCCATCTTGGGTTTCTTTCATCTGACGCACTGAGATGGTGTGGTGCTGTGGCTGCTGGGCCTGGGGGTCGGAGGTCATGCGGGACGGACTTCCAGTTCCAGTGATCTCCGAGTTCCCCACGAAGAACCGTACCACGCCTCCGCTCACCATGTTGAGCACACGGGAACCCAGGGGGCTGGTAACACAGTCGGGACAGCCCTGCTGTCCTCCATCATCTGTCTTGGGTGAATACATACAGTTCACCTCCTTGTAAACATTCCCTCTCTCCACCAGCAAGTGGCGACGGCAGACACCGGCGTCCGCGGAGCTGCAGCTGAACAGCTCATCGTCATAGTAACGCTCCACCAGCAGGGCCATGTTATTGTTGTCCAACACAGCGTTGGGCTTGCCAGCAGCTCCATCCTGGCTACTTGGGCCACATTGCCTTTCGACACCAGCCTCTGACACTGGCCCGGTCCAGTACTCCGACAGCTTGGTCAGATTCTCTGACAGCGCATAGATCCTGTTCACAGCACCAACGTAAACCGTCCCCTCGAAGGTGACCAGGTTCTGTATAGCGGAGTCGGCCTCGAAGCTGGGCAGGTTGTAGGTCACAGAGAGGTTGAGCTTGGAGTTCTCGGCCGGTTCATCACATTGACCTCTCACCTTCGAGGAGCACAGAGCCCAGAGGATGATCACGATGTCCAACAAGCAGATATTCTTCATCCTGTTCCAAAATAAGCCACAGAAAGAGAGAAGTTACATTACACTGTATGTTTTAGTCATTTAGCAGACAGGCTTATCCAGAGCCACTTATTATCTCATTCAACTAAGGTTAGGAAAGTAAAAAAATGAGGGGTGACTTATTCGGGACATTCATAACAATAACACAAAGAAAACACCATCAAACATAATAATGTTGGCGTCTAGACTTCCCTCACATGTTCAGACAGAGCGTTGTGGAGAAAAAGGAGCATTCTCTTGATAAAAATAGGGATTAGAAAAACAAGAGGGATCACTATTGCTTTGTCAGGCTCATAAATGGAACTGTGTGTCAGGGTCTAAAGCCGTGGTCTACTCACTCCACCACAGCACCACGTCAGTGAAATCACTGTCAACTGAATGCTGATATGACTTGGGAGCATTATGGAGCCCCACTTCAATATCAAACACATCAGCACTTCTACTATGACTCTCTATTATTGTGAACAAGCCAGTCAGTGAAACTCATGTTGACCGACGGACAATAAAGTTTTATTGAAGTGGTGTTTTGATAGTGCTGACCGAGCAACACTCAGTACCACTTCGGTGGTTCCAAATTCCAGATCTCTGGTTCCATTTCGGCCACAGTGCGACCCAATTGGGTGAATCACCGAGGATACAGTAACCCTCTCTGGTCTGTAGGGCGATGCAACCAACCAACCACACAGCTAAGTTTAGAAAACTTCCCCAAAGGAGTGGTAGCTAGAACCCCAATTAAAACAAGTCAGGTGGACTATGAGTGGGGCGCTGTACAAAATGATAAATAGTTGGAATGCAGGCCACTTAAATGGCAATCCACTGGGGAATGCTTTTAAGGTCTGTCAGAGAGAGAGAGAGAGAGAGAGAGAGAGAGAGAGAGAGAGAGAGAGGGGTAGGTAGGTAGGTAGGTAGGTAGGTAGGTAGGTAGGTAGGTAGGTAGGTAGGTAGGTAGGTAGGTAGGTAGGTAGGTAGGTAGGTAGGTAGGTAGGTAGGTAGGTAGGTAGGTAGGTAGGTAGGTAGGTAGGTAGGTAGGTAGGTAGGTAGGTAGGTAGGTAGGTAGGTAGATAGATAGATAGATAGATAGATAGATAGATAGATAGATAGATAGATAGATAGATAGATAGATAGATAGATAGATAGATAGATAGATAGATAGATAGATAGATAGAT
Organism: Oncorhynchus mykiss; assembly: GCF_057628025.1. Lineage (NCBI taxonomy): Eukaryota > Metazoa > Chordata > Actinopteri > Salmoniformes > Salmonidae > Oncorhynchus > Oncorhynchus mykiss. The sequence goes on from NC_143023.1 coordinate 90,398,073, forward strand.
AGATAGATAGATAGATAGATAGATAGGAGGAGAAAGAGAGAGATTTCAGACCCTAGTTAATCAGAATATTTGCATGTAGGATTTCACCTGCTTGGTCCATATCAGCACATTTTGTCCAAGTGGTGGGAAGACAACAAAAACAGCAGGAGAGGTCAGCAAGGAGAGAACCCCCTTAGCATAATTTCCTAATATCCTGAGTGGAGAATATTTCTTGATTTAACAATACATTGTTGTTGTTTCTCTAATATAGGCCAGTTTTGCACTTGATATTTCCAGACAATTCATAAATCTCACTATCATATTTAAATGGATGATTCCACAGCAGCCAATATGTAGCCACTATAGGCTATGAAAACTATGTTTATATCAATATAATGTTACATAGCCTTTCTTGATGACTGCAAACACGTGATTGATTAACCCCCTGGAACCTAAGGGTTTTCTCAATGAGTTGTACCTCCCTAAAACATTACATCGTTATAAGAATGTAATAACATTATTGACCATCAATCCAGAGTTCTGATTTTCTATTTTAGGACACTTGGGGTCATCACAGACAAATATATACAATTCTAGTGATGGAGAGGAAATGGGGGCCCCTCATGCAAAACTATTTTCAAGGATGGATGGGAGTCAAAGTGGCATGTGCACATACTAGAGGAATGACTAGTTTGTTTTTTTTACTAACAATTATGAGTAAGCGTGAAGAACGAAAACACATTTCATTGACTCCATATTATTGTACCATTATTGGTCCCCGTCTGGCTCAGTTAGTAGAGAATGGCGATTCCCAC
>NC_143023.1:90403866-90446366 GCF_057628025.1 Oncorhynchus mykiss
TGGTCATCTATGAACATTTGAACATCTTGGCCATGTTCTGTTATAATCTCTACCCTGCACAGCCAGTAGAGGACTGGCCACCCCTCATGGCCTGGTTCCTCTCTAGGTTCTGGCCTTTCTAGGGAGTTTTTCCTAGCCACTGTCCTTCAACACCTGCATTGCTTGCTGTTTGGGGTTTTAGGCTGGGTTTCTGTACAGCACTTTGTGACATCAGCTGATGTAAGAATGGCTATAGAAATACATTTGATTGATTGATTGAGTTGTGGGATCAGTCTGGTTGGAACATTTTGGGGACATCACAAAAGGCATGTTCCCAAAACACAAAAGCTGTCCAGTTCTGCGGATTATTCTGAGTCATGAAGCCAGTCAAATTCCTCATGACCGTTTTATCACAGTATTTAGATTTCTCCAAATTCTGATGCTCCTGGTAGTCATTAGTAACCTACCAAACTGCCTGGTACTCAGCACTCTATTCTCCCTCTAATCACTCTGACATCAACGCAAATGTAATCGAAAATCTATTCAAACACTCCATGAGAGGCCATGAGCTCATGTTGCGCAATATTTCTATAGGCTATGCAATTGCGTGAGAAAACAGAGTGGTGACCTCTATTAAAAAGAGGATGATCGCATCAGGCTAGGTTATAGGATAGGTTATAGGCTAGGTTATAGGATAGGTTATAGGCTAGGTTATAGGATAGGTTATAGGCAAGGTTATAGGCTAGGTTATAGGCTAGGCTTACTGTATTTATTTCTCAACTTTTCCAATATCAAGCACATTGCTTCTCTTTACAACAGGAGTATAGCCTACCTGGCTGGCATGAAAACCACTGGAAAAGCGTCCTCCATTCACTATTTAAGTGCATAGATTGTTATGTATTTTTTTCCCCCTGCCCCTGTTGCTTCGAGACAGGTGCATGATAATGATCCATTCTAAATCAAACTAATTTTGCACAGATATTTACTGCATTCGGAAAGTATTCAGACCCATTCAATTTTTCCACATTTTGTTACATTACAGGCTTATTCTAAAATGTATTAAATTGTTTTTTTCTCTCTCATCAATCTACACACAATGTATTGCAAATAATTTACATAAGTATTCAAACCCTTTACTCAGCACTTTGTTGAAGCACCTTCGCCAGTGATTACAGCCTCTAGTCTTCTCGGGTATGACGCTACAAGCTTAGCACACCTGTACTTGGGTAGATTCTCCCATTCTTCTCTGCAGATCCTCTCAAGCTCTGTCAGGTTGGATGGGGAGCGTCACTGCACAGCTATTTTCAGGTCTCTCCAGAGATGTTTGATCGGGTTCAAGTCTGGGCTCTGGCTGGGCCACTCAAGGACTTTCAGAGACTTGTCCCAAATCCACTCCTGTGTTGACTTGGCTGTGTGCTTAGGGTCGTTGTACTGTTGGAAGGTGAACCTTCGCCCCAGTCTGAGGTCCTGAGCGCTCTGGAGCACGTTTTCATCAACGATCTCTCTGTACTTTACTCCATTCATCTTTCCCTCGATCCTGACTAGTCTCCCAGTCCCTTCCACTGAATAACATCCCCCCCAGAATGATGCTGCCACCACCATGCTTCACCGTAGGGGTGGAGCCAGGTTTCCTCGAGACGTGACGCTTGGCATTCAGGCCAAAGAGTTCAATCTTGGTTTCATCAGACCAGAGAATCTTGTTTCTCATGGTCTGAGAGTCTTTAGGTACCTTTTGGGAAACTCCAAGAATACTTCCCGAATGCACTGTATAAAGAGGATGGGTGAAGTGGTGGTGAATGACCCAGCTACCAGTATTTCCCTGGATTAGTTATGTCTAAGAAGGCGAAAAAGGAAGCATGGAATTACTAATTGGCCATACTGGCATGGCTATATACTGAAAAAAATAAGATGTATGTAACGGTTCTCTTGAGTTGAAGGAGAGGCGGACCAAAACGCAGCGTGGTTTCTATTCATGGTTCTTTAATAAAGCACTTCACATGAACAGACTAACAAATACAAGAAACGTGAAAACCTAAAACAGCCCTATCTGTTAACACGGAGACAGGAACAATCACCCACAAACACACAGTGAAACCCAGGCTACCTAAGTATGATTCTCAATCAGAGACAACTAATGACACCTGCCTCATTGAGAACCAAACTAGGCCGAAACATAGAAATGCCCAAATCATAGAAATACAAACAGACTGCCCACCCCAACTCACGCCCTGACCATACTAAATAATGAAAAAACAAAGGAAATAAAGGTCAGAACGTGACAGTACCCCCCCCCCCCCCCCCCACCCCCAAAGGTGCGGACCGCAAAATCTTAACCTATAGGGGAGGGTCTGGGTGGGCGTCTGTCCGCGGTGGCGGCTCTGGCGCGGGATGCGGACCCCACTTCACCATTGTCTTAGTCCGCCTTATTGTCTGCTTCCGTGGCCTCCTAACCACCGCGACCCTTCTAAATGACCCCACTGGCCTGAGGGGCAGCTCGGGACAGAGGGGCAGCTCGGGACAGAGGGGCAGCTCGGGACAGAGGGGCAGCTCGGGACAGAGGGGAGGCAGCTCGGGACAGAGGGGCGGCAGCTCGGGACAGAGGGGCGGCAGCTCGGGACAGAGGGGCGGAAGCTCGGGACAGAAGGGCGGAAGCTCGGGACAGGGGGCGGAAGCTCGGGACAGAGGGGCGGAAGCTCGGGACAGAGGGGCGGAAGCTCGGGACTGAGGGGCTCTGGCGCCTCTGGGTTGAAGGGCTCTGGCGCCTCTGGGCTGAGGGGCTCTGGCGCCTCTGGGCTGAGGGGCTCTGGCGCCTCTGGGCTGAGGGGCTCTGGCGCCTCTGGGCTGAGGGGCTCTGGCAGCCCCTGGCGGCACTGGCGGCCCCTGGCTGACTGGCGGCACTGGCGGCCCCTGGCTGACTGGCGGCACTGGCGGCCCCTGGCTGACTGGCGGCACTGGCGGCCCCTGGCTGACTGGCGGCACTGGCGGACCCTGGCTGACTGACGGCACAGGCGGCCCTTGGCTGAGTGGCGGCACTGGCGGCCCCTGGCTGACTGGCGGCACTGGCGGCTCCTTGCAGACTGGCGGCACTGGCGGCTCCTTGCAGACTGGCGGCACTGGCGGCTCCTTGCAGACTGGCGGCACTGGCGGCTCCTTGCAGACTGGCGGCACTGGCGACGCTGGGCAGACTGGCGGCACTGGCGGAGCTGGGCAGACGGGTGGCTCAGGCAGCGCTGGGCAGACGGGTGGCTCAGGCGGCGCTGGGCAGACGGGTAGCTCAGGCGGCGCTGGGCAGACGGGTAGCTCAGGCGGCGCTGGGCAGACGGGTAGCTCAGGCGGCGCTGGGCAGACGGGTAGCTCAGGCGGCGCTGGGCAGACGGGTAGCTCAGATGGCGCTGGGCAGACGGGTAGCTCAGATGGCGCTGGGCAGACGGGTAGCTCAGGCGGCGCTGGGCAGACGGGTAGCTCAGATGGCGCTGGGCAGACGGGTAGCTCAGGCGGCGCTGGGCAGACGGGTAGCTCAGACGGCGCTGGGCAGACGGGTAGCTCAGGCGGCGCTGGGCAGACGGGTAGCTCAGATGGCGCTGGGCAGACGGGTAGCTCAGGCGGCGCTGGGCAGACGGGTAGCTCCGGCAACGCTGGAGAGGAAGGCTCTGGCAGCGCTGGACTGAGTAGCTCTGGCGCCTCTGGAATGAGGGGCTCTAGCGCCTCTGGACTGAGGGGCGGGATCTCTGGTAGCGCCGAACAGGCGGGAGACAGAGGGGCAGAATAGACCGCACTGGGCTATGCAGGCGAACCGGGGACACCGTGCGCAAGGCTGGTGTCATGTAAGCCGGCCCAAGGAGACGCACTGGAGACCAGCTGCGTAGCACCGGGTTATGCACCCGCACTGGGGACACCGTGCGCTCCACCACATAACACGGTGCCTGCCCGGTCTCTCTCGCCCCCCCGGTAAGCACAGGAAGTTGGCGCAGGTCTCCTACCTGGCTTCGCCACACTTCCTGTGTGCCTCCCCCCAATACATTTTTGGGGCTGACTCTCGGGCTTCCTACCGCGCCGCCGTGCTTGTCTCTCCAACTCCATTCTCCTACACCCCTCTTCGCACTGCTCCAGCGAATCCCAGGCGGGCTCCGGCACTCTTCCTGGGTCGACCGCCCACCTGTCTATTTCCTCCCAAGTAGTATAGTCCATATTCTTGCCGTCCAAACCGTCCTCCCATGTCCATTCCTCTTTTCGCTGCTGTTGCTGTTGCCCGTTACCACGCCGCTTGGTTCTGTTGTGGTGGGTTATTCTATAAGGGTTTTCCTGTGGTGAAGGAGAGGCGGACCAAAATGCAGCGTGGTGGTTATTCATGTTCTTTAATAAAGGAACTAGACATGAAATAACTAACAAAACAATAAATGTAAATCTGGTGCAAACACAGAGACAGGAACAATCACCCACCCCCACACAGTGCAACCCAGGCTACCTAAGTATGATTCTCAATCAGAGACAACTAATGACACCTGCCTCTGATTGAGAACCATACTAGGCCGAAACATAGAAATACCCAAATAATAGAAAAACAAACATAGACTGCCCACCCCAACTCACGCCCTGACCATACTAAATAATGACAAAACAAACTAAATAAAGGTCAGAACGTGACAATGTAAGAGATCTTCCCTGGTGGAGCAGAGGATAAAAGACCAGGAGGTCACAATAACTATGGCTGTGTTTGGATGTTTAAATCCTGTTCAAGGGTCATATGAATGATTTTAAAATGCCACGTGAATTGCCATTTAATATGGAAAGCAACATGATGGGGATGTATTCCAATCTGGTTTCTTATGCTTTAAGGAGCTACAAATTTGCATGCTGAGAATGTTGTGGTAATATTGGGTAAAACTTAAATGTAACATTTTTTTATGGTCTTGAAATGTTCTGAGGACATCCAAGACAACATAAAATATATATTGTGTGAACATCAATGGAATATTATGTTGAACCTAAAACAAATATGGTATGAACATCATAAAAACGGACTAATTTGGAAATTGTGTTACATTGTGCAACATTGTGGGAATGTTCTTTGCAACCTATGTGTATATCACAATAATATTCTTGCAAAATACCAGACTTCCATAACCATAACTTAATTCAATCTTCTGGGAACCTTTAAAGAACTTAGACCAAGTGTTCTGTCAACATTCTTACAACATTATAGGATTGTCCTGTGCAACCTAACTTCAACTTTGTATGAGTCACAACTGAGCACATTTTGTGTTTTGGGATCTTATCTCTGGTAATGTACCCACACTGTTCCCACAAATAAATTAAATGTTATTGGAACCTTTAAAGAACTCAGAAAACTCTGTAAACCTTCTAGCAACATGAAAGGAATGTTTTGTGCACCCTGAAACTAACATTATCTGAATGTCGGCACAACTAGAACGTTTTAGTGATTGGGAGCCTATCTCTTGTCATATCCCCACAGTGTTCCCACAACCGAAATAAATATTCTGGGAACCTTTAAAGAACAGACAAAATGTGTTCTGGGAACGTTCTTGTAACATCAAGTAAATATTTTTTTGCACCCTAAAAGAAACATTGTAGGGCCCGGTTTCCCAAAAGCATCTTATGGCTAGGATCCTATGATGAACCTAATTTTAAGATGTTCTTGGGAAACCAGGCCGTGAACAGTTTTTGTGTTTTGGGAACATATCTTTTGTGACGTCCCCACAATGTTCCCACCAGACTTTTCCCACAACCGAATGAAACTTTTTGGGAACAGATTAATGAAATGTGTTCTAGGGATGTTCTTGCAGTGTCCGGCGATTGCTTTACACAAGCATTCTATAATCATCAGCACGACTGGACATTTATTTGTGTTATGAGAACATTTGTCGCGACCTAACGAATGTCCTGGGACCTTTCGAAGAACCAATGTTGGTTTGCTGGGTGTCATCCTTTATCTTGCTTTGTCTTGTCGTCATCTGATGAAATCACATTGTCATTGTTCATATCAGCCACTACCATGGTACAGAATCTGTAATAAAAGTAATGATCAGTGGAGTATTGCAAAGATGAACTGAATCCAAATTTCGTTCATTTTCATTGTGGTAAGATAGGCCTAAACTCGCTGGTAGTTCAATGGGTCCAAGTAATCAAATCTAATTAAATTAAATGACCTTCTCTACAATTAGTTTCAGGCAAGGGAGAAATAGAGCCAAATTTCCATTGTCAAAACAACCTTAAATAAAACATTTACTACAATATGTTGAATTGTACAATTCACATTCTTTACCATTACACTCTAAATCTTTCTCCTCTCCAGGGAAATGCTCTCAGGTCTAGTTAAAATGTTTATGGGATATCTTCAAGAGCTGCTAAAACCCCCAGCCGCCTTGTTTACCAGAGGAAACGATCACAAAACAAACCACGTTCAAGTGGAGCCAAGCACGACTGAGTACCTCAGAGAAAGCATCTCTAAAACTATTCCACAAACTCGCTCACGCATCTGGGAGAAGCCAGGTCATGGTTCAAATTACAAGGAGGCTAGAGGGGGCTGGGCACCACCGCAACAATTCAGGGCCCGCCATGAGAATTTAAATGTAAATGTAGAGGTGGTACCAGCCATTTGGTAAGAAAGTGACAAAGGTATGGAACGTCTTTCTCCTTCCTGTCTGGCTTCTCGCCTTTCTGTCCACAGTAGGAGGAGGACTATTCTGGTTAATGGATGACAAATCGAGGCACAGCAATAACAATTAAACAGGTGGACATCAGCACAAGTTCTCTGAGTTTTTGTCTTTCCTGACTCATTTTCCATCAGGCAGTACAATTGTGTTTTCAAAAAGAAACAAAACAGTCAGAACTGGAATGCTTACAGACAGACAGCCAGGTGAAGGGATGACTGTTGGTGCAGAGAGGAGAAACCAGGTGTGCTACAGGGAAAAGGAACATCTGTGAGGGGTGTAGTTAGTAGACACTGGGGCTGGAGGGGTTGGCCCACTGCCAGTCTTCCTGTGGTGTGATGTCACTGTCATCACCATCATCACTATTCGCTACCGCAACAGCTGATGGTGGATCAAGTCATGATACTGTATCTAGACATTGCATGGGTCCACGACCTGTTCGCCCTGACCCATTTTAGAGGAAGAGAAGAGAGAGAGAAAGAGAGCGAGAGAGAGAGAGAGAGAAAGAGAGCGAGAGAGAGAGAGAGAGAGAGAGAGAGAGAGAGAGAGAGAGAGAGAAAGGAAGAAAGGGAGAAAGGGAGAAAGGGAGAGAGAGAGAGAGAGAGAGAGAGAGAGGGAGAAAGGGAGAAAGGGAGAGAGAGAGAGAGAGAGAGGGATCGAAAGAGATCAAGTAAACGGAAACAGGTGGCTTAACAACAGGCACAAGGACATTGTCTCTGTCATTATAGTGAACGGTCCAATAGAGAGAAAGAGGAGAGAGCAACTGCCACTTACAGTATTGTAAAAAGGGTCTGTCTTCAACTGAAGACGTGGATTGTGGAGGAGGAACAGGGATTTCCTCTTTGTGATGTGTTTCCACACCTATTTCTCTTACAGTATGATGCTATGGATCATCATCATCATGTATGTTACAGTCCTCCTGATGGAAAACAACTGTTAATGTAGTAATCCCTCAAGGCAGAAAGGTGAGACAGTGTCTATATCACCTTACCTCTGCTTTCCATTGTGTATGATGACTAATTCATAATTGGATACATCATCCGTGGGAGATGAAAGGGCACCTCCAAGGCACCAACTTCTGGTCTTGTTCAGTGAAATGAGGATGTAAGAAGTTATTGTTTCTGAAATGGAATGTGTCATTGGTTTGAATAGATTTTCTCTTTGTAACCGAGATGCGTGTACTCTATGCATTGTTAATATATAATCTCTAGATGGCGCCATTGTACTGCTACATTAGCAGGCTACATGGGCAAAGACCTGACCAGTCACTCCAACAGAGCTGACAACTAAAGCAGCAGACAATGAATAAAGAAAATTAAAGTAGTAAATAATTACTTTAACGTAACAAATGTTTCTAAACTTTATCCTAACTCTAGTAGATACCATTTTGATTCTCTATGTATACCAGTTGGTTATGGAGTGAGGCGTGAAGTTGATCATTGTTCAACAGTGGCCTGCTACTGTAAGTAACACTGATATCTTTGTGTTCTGTCATCCTCCTGTTATGTCTGCTTTGGGCTTGCTATGTGAAGTTGTGTGAAGCTCTGGAAGGTCAATTTGCTCCTGCTGAGTTCTGCAAGGTTTCCTCTCTCACTACTGTAACCTATCTGTGTCTGGGACTGATGGAATCATTCTCCACCCCTCCACCTCTCTTAGCAGTAGTTTTCTGGGTCATGTATTCATTAGGTCACCAGTAATAAATGTAATAAAACATGTTGCATAAAAAGTGTGTTTCTTATTGGACAGTTTCAGGTATTCCCTCTCTGTTTCAGTCTGTTTTCTTCCATTTGGTACCTATTGTTATAGTTAATGGACCATAGTCCAGTCAGGCCTTCTGTGTTTATGCTGTGTGCGCTGCAAAGGTTCCACACCCCCTCTGGAAGGTCCAGGGAGGTCCCAAGCATAGAGTTAAAGTCACTAGAACGGACAGAACATGGCATCCCGGAATGTTGACTTGAATGGGTATGTCTGTTTGTTCTAGTCTTTCTAAGTCTATGGCCCTGAGTAGCAGCTGTACTGTAAATATGGCTGCTGTCTATACATTGCCATTAAAGTCATGCTTAGCGGCTCAGGGCTCTGACTATGTTAATCATGATGGACAGACAATGTGAAAGGGGAAGATAGCATCAGAGGATTGTGCAACTTGAAATACTTTCCCCGGGTCATTATGCTACTGATACTGTGGCAGTCTGGTAGTGAATAAAGATGCTTTTTAAAGGGAACTATATGGAGTTGTATAGGGAGTTTCTTGCCTCCGGCCGCACTTCAGTTACATGGTTTTTAGTATAAATCAAGACTGAAATAAGTCCTGTTTTCTCAAACATTGCAGTGCATATTACTCAACTATTTGTTTCCCTCTTTCTGGTAACCATGGCGATGTGCCACCTACCGGCGGAAATAAACCCATGAGCAACGTTGAAGAAGGATTGGCATAAGGCCTCATTGAGAAAGAAGGCCTGTAATAAAGTATGACTGCTTACTACATCTCCATCAGGGTTGAGACTGAAGCCACTGCGGTTGAGATGTTTATTCTCCTCTCTACTCTTGGTTTCCACTAGTAACGTAAAAGAAAAGTGGAATGGAATTCCCTTACCCTTTCATATTTCGTGTTGTATTGTGAACGATTAAAAGGGGGAGATTATAGGGAAGGATATAGACAGAAGTCAAGTAAGAGGTAAGTGTGGAAACCTTGCAGCTAGGGCGCACATGACCCCGGCAGTGATGGATTAACCAATCATAGGCCTCGGGGCTTCGTTGTTTTATAGCCCTCTCACACACCATCATTTTCTGTAAACAAATCCGTGCACCAAGATGCAATTTGTTGCGTGTTAAATGTACTGTTGAAGTAAAAGCCCTTTTATAATGAAGCCATAATAACACTTGTGATGTGGGGTTTCCACAGAGAAAAAAGCCTTTTAAAAACAAATGAATGCAATTTTACCTCATTTACATAACTTTTACATAACATTTACATGACAGAAGACATTAGCTGATCTTTTTTACACAAATTACTGAAATGAGTGGCTACTCTGACTCTGACAGACTCAATCTGGTCTTGAATTCAAACAAACTATAGCCCAGGCCGTTGATGCGACACACAGATTGCAAAATATTAGGAAGAAATTATTATAGACTACAGTAAAGTACTTAGAAAATGTCCAGCGGCACATGAACTCACCTGATGATGAAGATGAAGCCATAGGCTACTCACAGTGACAGCCGATGCATTCATCGTCGTGGCAATAGCCATATCTCAAGATGAACTACTTTGAAAAGCATTGCTGCTGTTCGCCAAAAACTGGAGGTTGTTGAGAAACATACAGTGCCTTGCGAAAGTATTCGGCCCCCTTGAACTTTGCGACCTTTTGCCACATTTCAGGCTTCAAACATAAAGATATAAAACTGTATTTTTTTGTGAAGAATCAACAACAAGTGGGACACAATCATGAAGTGGAACGACATTTATTGGATATTTCAAACTTTTTTAACAAATCAAAAACTGAAAAATTGGGCGTGCAAAATTATTCAGCCCCCTTAAGTTAATACTTTGTAGCGCCACCTTTTGCTGCGATTACAGCTGTAAGTCGCTTGGGGTATGTCTCTATCAGTTTTGCACATCGAGAGACTGAAATTTTTTCCCATTCCTCCTTGCAAAACAGCTCGAGCTCAGTGAGGTTGGATGGAGAGCATTTGTGAACAGCAGTTTCAGTTCTTTCCACAGATTCTCGATTGGATTCAGGTCTGGACTTTGACTTGGCCATTCTAACACCTGGATATGTTTATTTTTGAACCATTCCATTGTAGATTTTGATTTATGTTTTGGATCATTGTCTTGTTGGAAGACAAATCTCCGTCCCAGTCTCACGTCTTTTGCAGACTCCATCAGGTTTTCTTCCAGAATGGTCCTGTATTTGGCTCCATCCATCTTCCCATCAATTTTAACCATCTTCCCTGTCCCTGCTGAAGAAAAGCAGGCCCAAACCATGATGCTGCCACCACCATGTTTGACAGTGGGGATGGTGTGTTCAGGGTGATGAGCTGTGTTGCTTTTACGCCAAACATAACGTTTTTCATTGTTGCCAAAAAGTTCAATTTTGGTTTCATCTGACCAGAGCACCTTCTTCCACATGTTTGGTGTGTCTCCCAGGTGGCTTGTGGCAAACTTTAAATGACACTTTTTATGGATATCTTTAAGAAATGGCTTTCTTCTTGCCACTCTTCCATAAAGGCCAGATTTGTACAATATACTGATTGTTGTCCTATGGACAGAGTCTCCCACCTCAGCTGTAGATCTCTGCAGTTCATCCAGAGTGATCATGGGCCTCTTGGCTGCATCTCTGATCAGTCTTCTCCTTGTATGAGCTGAAAGTTTAGAGGGACGGCCAGGTCTTGGTAGATTTGCAGTGGTCTGATACTCCTTCCATTTCAATATTATCGCTTGCACAGTGCTCCTTGGGATGTTTAACGCTTGGGAAATCTTTTTGTATCCAAATCCGGCTTTAAACTTCTTCACAACAGTATCTCGGACCTGCCTGGTGTGTTCCTTGTTCTTCATGATGCTCTCTGCGCTTTTAACGGACCTCTGAGACTATCACAGTGCAGGTGCATTTATACGGAGAGTTGATTACACACAGGTGGATTGTATTTATCATCATTAGTCATTTAGGTCAACATTGGATCATTCAGAGATCCTCACTGAACTTCTGGAGAGAGTTTGCTGCACTGAAAGTAAAGGGGCTGAATAATTTTGCACGCCCAATTTTTCAGTTTTTGATTTGTTAAAAAAGTTTGAAATATCCAATAAATGTCGTTCCACTTCATGATTGTGTCCCACTTGTTGTTGATTCTTCACAAAAAAATACAGTTTTATATCTTTATGTTTGAAGCCTGAAATGTGGCAAAATGTCGCAAAGTTCAAGGGGGCCGAATACTTTTGCAAGGCACTGTATGTTTCTATTGGTTTTATAGACAGATTAGTCTTCTCTTTCCAACAATAGCCATTTGCTTTCCAAACTGTGCGTTTTCCTGCGATTGTATTTTGAAATCTGCAAACCTTCAGCCACAACCAACCGTAGAAATATATATCCATAGATGGCAGTTCCCATTCAAGTCAATAATGGCAGCCATTGCTAGCATACTCATGAGGTTAACAGTCAAATTGTCAGGGTAAGAGGTTTCAGAACTCTTTTATGGTTTATATGTTTTTGGCCACAATGTGACAAGCTGTATATTTGGAGGGCATGCTGCCCAAACTGCTGCCCTCCCGACTGTAGGCATATCGGTAACTGCCAAAAATAAAGGAAACACGTGAGTAAATGAGGGATACAAAGTATATGTTAGGGTGTGGGGTGCATTTTCCTGGCATGGTTTAAGTCCACTTGTAGAATCAATGCCAAGGCACAAGGAAGCTGTTCTGGCAGCTCGTGGTGGCATAACACCCTTTTAAGACACTTTATGTTGGTGTTTCCTTCATTTTGGCTGTTACATCTATGTGCTTGTGATAAAACTTACTCCACAGTTATTTTATAGAAATTAAATTATGTTCTCTGATGTCTTTTAAACATTGAGACCTCCTATGGTTGAAGTAAAAAAAAAAACACACATATATATATATATATATATATATAAACGTCCCTTTTTCAGGACACTGTCTTTCAAAGATAATTCGTAACAATCCAAATAACTTCACAGATCTTCATTGTAAAGGGTTTAAACACTGTTTCCCATGCTTCTTCAATGAACCATAAACAATTAATGAACATGCACCTGTGGAACAGTCGTTAAGACACTAACAGCTTACAGATGGTAGGCAATTAAGGTCACAGTTATGACAACTTAGGACACTACTAAAGAGGCCTTTCTATTGACTCTGAAAAACACCAAAAGAAAGATGCCCAGGGTCCCTGCTCATCTGCGTGAACGTGCTTTAGGCATGCTGCAAGGAGGCATGAGGACTGCAGATGTGTCCAGGGCAATAAATTGCAATGTCTGTACTGTGAGACGCCTAAGACAGCGCTACAGGGAGACAGGACGGACAGGCAGACCATGTGTAACAACACCTGCACATCCAAACATCACACCTGCGGGACAGGTACAGGATGGCAACAACAACTGCTTGAGTTACACCAGGAACGCACAATCCCTCCATCAGTGCTCAGACTGTCCGCAATAGGCTGAGAGAGGCTGGACTGAGGGCTTGTAGGCCTGTTGTAAGGCAGGTCCTCACCAGACATCACCGGCAACAACGTTGCCTATGGGCAAACCCACCGTCACTGGACCAGACAGGACTGGCAAAAAGTGCTCTTCACTGACGAGTCGCGGTTTTGTCTCACCAGGGGTGATAGTCGGAATCGAAGGAATGAGCGTTACACCGAGGCCTGTACTCTGGAGCGGGATCGATTTGTAGGTGGAGGGTCCGTCATGGTCTGGGGCGTTGTGTCACAGCATCATCAGACTGAGCTTGTTGTCATTGCAGGCAATCTCAACGCTGTGTGTTACAGCGAAGACATCCTCCTCCCTCATGTGGTACCCTTCTTGCAGGCTCATCCTGACATGACCCTCCAGCATTACAATGCCACCAGCCATACTGCTCGTTCTGTGTGTGATTTTCTACAAGATGGGAATGTCAGTGTTCTGCCATTGCCAGCGAAGAGCCCGGATCTCAATCCATTGAGCACGTCTGTGACCTGTTGGATCGGAAGGGGAGGGCTAGGGCCATTCCCCCCAGAAATATCCGGGAACTTGCAGGTACCTTGGTGGAAAAGTGGGGTAATATCTCACAGCAAGAACTGGAAAATCTGGATCATCCATGAGGAGGAGATGCACTGCAGTACTTAATGCAGCTGGTGGCCACACCTGATAATGACTGTTACTTTTGATTTTGACCCCCCCCCCTCCTTTGTTCAGGGACACATTATTCAATTTCTGTTGGACACAAGTCTGTGGAACTTGTTCAGTTTATGTCTCAGTTGTTGAATCTAGTTATGTTCATACAAATATTTACACATGTTAAGTTTGCTGAAAATAAATGTAGTTGACAGTGAGAGGACGTTTATTTTTTTGCTGTGTTTATACACTACATATTTAACATATATACAGTACCAATCATAAGTTTGGAAACACCTACTCAGTCAAGGGTTTTTATTTATTTTGACAATTTTCTACGTTGTAGAATAATAGTGAAGACATCAAAACTATGAAATAACACATATGGAATCATCTAGTAACCAAAAAAAGTGTTAAACAAATCCAAATATATTTTAGATTTTAGATTTTTCAAAGTAGCCAAAGTAGCCAGCTTGATGACAGCTTTGCACACTCTTTGCACCAGCTTCACCTGGAATGCTTTTCCAACAGTCTTGAAGGAGTTCCCACATATGCTGAGCACTTGTTGGCTGCTTTTCCTTCACTCCGCATTCCAACTCATCCCAAACAATCTCAATTGGGTTGAGGTCGGGTGATTGTGGAGGCCAGGTCATCTGCTGTAGCACTCCATCACTCTCCTTCTTGGTCAAATAGCCCTTACACAGCCTGGAGGTGTGTTGCGTCATAGTCTTGTTGAAAACAAATGATAATCCCATTAAGCGCAAACCAGATGGGAGGTGTATTGCTGCAGAATGCTGTTGTAGCCATGCTGGTGAAGTGTGCCTTGAATTCTAAATAAATCGCAGACAGCGTCACCAGCAAAGCACCCCCCACACCATCACACCTCCTCCTCCATGCTTCACGGTGGGAATCACACATGCAGAGATCATCTGTTCACCTACTCTGTGTCTCACAAAGACACGGCGGTTGGAACAAAAAATCTCACATTTGAACTTATTGTCCATTGCTTGTGTTTCTTGGCAACTCTCTTCTTATTATTGGTGTCCTTTAGTATTTTATTATTATTTATTTTTTATTGAACCTTTATTTAACTAGTAGTGGTTTCTTTGCAGCAATTTGACCATGAAGTCCTGTTTCACACATTCTCCTCTGAACAGTTGATGTTGAGATGTGTCTGTTACTTGAACTCTGTGAAGCATTTATTTGGACTGCAATTTCTGAGGCTGGTAACTCTAATGAACTTATCCTCCACAGCAGAGGTAACTCTGGGTCTTCCTTTCCTGTGGCGGTCCTCATGAGAGACAGTTTCATCAAAGCGCTTGATGGTTTTTGCAACTGCACTTGAAGAAACTTTCAAAGTTCTGGAAATTTTCGGATTGACTGACCTTCGTGTCTTAAAGTAAGGATGGACTGTTGTTTGGCTTTGCTTATTTGAGCTGTTCTTGCCTTGACTTGATGTTTTAACAAATAGGGCTATCTTCTGTATACCACCCCTACCTTGTCACAACACAACTGATTGGCTCAAACGCATTAATTAAGAAGGAAAGAAATTCCACAAATGAACTTTTAACAAAGCACACCTGTTAATTGAAATGCATTCCAGGGGACTACCTCATGAAACTTGTTTGATACAATGCCAAGAGTGTGCAAAGTTACCATCAAGGCAAAGGATGGATACTTTGAAGAATCTGAAATATAAAATATATTTTGATTTGTTTGACACTTTTTTGGTTACTACATGATTCCATATTATTTCATAGTTTTGATGTCTTCACTATTATTCTACGATGTAGAAAATAGTTCAAATAAAGAAAAACTCTTGAATGAGTAGGTGTGTCCAAACATTTGACTGGTACTATATGTATATACTGTATATATAATACATACTGTATATATTTCCTTATTTATTTTTTTAACTTACCTTTTTTATGTTTTTGTTCTTTTTCCTGCCTATTGGGCCCCCCACCGGCCTGGGCACAGGGGCTTGAGCCCCGGTAAGCCCCTGCATTAATCCTGCCCTGAACCCCGCTACATAAATACTATCCTTAAAACTTCTTCAGGATTGGTGGCTCCCCTGCGGACGGTTGAACTAACGTAGGCTAATGTGATTAGCATGAGGTTGTAAGTAACAAGAACATTTCCCAGGACATAGACATATCTGATATTGGCGGAAAGCTTAAATTCTTGCTAATCTAACTGCACTAGCTATTACAGTGAAGAAATACCATGCTATTGTTTGAGGAGAATGTACAGTTTTGAACATGAAAAGTTATTAATAAATAAATTAGGCACATTTGGGCAGTCTTGATACAACATCTTGAACAGAAATGCAATGGTTCATTGGATCAGCCTACAACTTTGCACATACACTGCTGCCAACTAGTGGCTAATATCTAAATTTCATCTGGGATGGAATAATACATTGTGGCCTTTCTCTTGCATTTCAAAGATGATAGTACCAAGAAATACCCCCCCCCCAAAATTTTTTTATTTGTATTATCTTTTACCAGATCTAATGTGTTATATTCTCCTACATTCCTTTCACATTTCCACAAATGTCAAAGTGTTTCCTTTCAAATGGTACCGAGAAAATGCATATCCTTGATTTAGGGCCTGAGTTATAGGCCGTTAGACTTGGGTATGTCATTTTAGGCAAAAAAATGTAAAAAAGGGGCTGATCCTTAAGAGGTTTTTCATTAAACCTCCCTAGGCCCAGTCCTGTCATATCCAACATGGGTGAGTTATGGTACAATAGAAAAAAAGAGTGGGCCGGAACGTTACAATATATCTCTCTTGTTCAATTACAGGTATAGGATCTTACTTTGATTAATCTTTTGTTGCTGCAAATTTTTCTGCATCGCAGGAACTGCAGATGAGCTTTCTCATTTACATAAATTCTCAGTCTGGTTCTTAGAACTGTCAGTCTGGTTCCTAGAATAGTCAGTCTGGTTCCTAGAACTGTCAGCCTAATTCCTAGAACTATCAGTCTGGTTCCTAAAACTGTCAGTCTGGTTCCTAGAACTGTCAGTTTAGTTCCTAGAACTGTCAGTCTGGTTCCTTGAACAGTTAGTCTGGTTCCTAGAACTGTCAGCCTGGCCCCTAGAACTATCAGTCTGGTTCCTAAAACTGTCAGTCTGGTTCCTAGAACTGTCAGTTTAGTTCCTAGAACTGTCAGTCTGGTTCCTTGAACTGTCAGTCTGGTTCCTAAAACTGTCAGCCTGGCCCCTAGAACTATCAGTCTGGTTCCTAGATGTGTCAGTCTGGTTCCCAGAACTGTCAGCCTGGCCCCTAGAACTATCAGTCTGATTCCTATATGTGTCAGTCTTGTTCCTAGAACTGTCAGCTGGGTTCCTAGAACTGTCGTCCAGGTTCCCAGAACTGTCACTCTGGTTCCTAGAACTGTCAGCCTGGTTCCCAGAACTATCAGCCTGGTTCCTAGAACTGTCAGCCTGGTTCCCAGAACTGTCAGCCTGGTTCCCAGAACTGTCAGCCTGGTTCCTAGAACTGTCAGACTAGTTCCTAGAACTATCAGCCTGGTTCCTGGAACTGTTAGTCTGGTTCCCGGAACTGTCAGCCTGGTTCCCGGAACTGTCAGTGGTTACATAGGATGTAAGCAAAAGGCCATCCTCAAAATGGATTGCTTTGCCATGATAAATTTGGAACATATACAGTATTAGAACATGTCCCTCTGAAAAGCATGGTACAGCTGAAGTCAGAAGTTTACATACACTTAGGTTGGAGTCATTAAAACTCATTTTTCAACCACTCCACTGGCAAGTCGGATAGGACATCTACTTTGTGCATGACACAAGTCATTTTTCCAACAATTGTTTACAGACAGATTATTTCACTTATAATTCACTGTATCACAATTCCAGTGGGTCAGACGTTTACATACACTAAGTTGACTGTGTCTTTAAACAGCTTGGAAAATTAGAGAAAATGATGTCATGGCTTTAGAAGCAGAGCTCGTGCTGCTAGGCGACCTAAACTGGAACATGCTT
Source organism: Oncorhynchus mykiss (assembly GCF_057628025.1). Taxonomy (NCBI): domain Eukaryota; kingdom Metazoa; phylum Chordata; class Actinopteri; order Salmoniformes; family Salmonidae; genus Oncorhynchus; species Oncorhynchus mykiss. The sequence continues at coordinate 90,421,346 of NC_143023.1, forward strand.
AACACCCCAGCCATCCTACAATCTAAACTTGATGCCCTCAATCTCACACAAATTATCAATGAACCTACCAGGTACCTCCCCAAAGCCGTAAACACGGGCACCCTCATAGATATCATCCTAACCAACTTCCCCTCTAAATACACCTCTGCTGTCTTCAACCAAGATCTCAGCGATCACTGCCTCATTGCCTGCATCCGTAATGGGTCAGCGGTCAAACGACCTCCTCTCATCACTGTAAAACGCTCCCTGAAACACTTCAGCGAGCAGGCCTTTCTAATCGACCTGGCCGGGGTATCCTGGAAGGATATTGACCTCATCCCGTCAGTAGAGGATGCCTGGATATTTTTTTTAAATGCCTTCCTAACCATCTTAAATAAACATGCCCCATTCAAGAAATTTAGAACCAGGAACAGATATAGCCCTTGGTTCTCCCCAGACCTGACTGCCCTTAACCAACACAAAAACATCCTATGGCGTTCTGCATTAGCATCGAACAGCCCCCGTGATATGCAGCTGTTCAGGGAAGCTAGAAACCATTATACACAGGCAGTTAGAAAAGCCAAGGCTAGCTTTTTCAAGCAGAAATTTGCTTCTTGCAACACTAACTCAAAAAAGTTCTGGGACACTGTAAAGTCCATGGAGAATAAGAACACCTCCTCCCAGCTGCCCACTGCACTGAAGATAGGAAACACTGTCACCACTGATAAATCCACCATAATTGAAAATTTCAATAAGCATTTTTCTACTGCTGGCCATGCTTTCCACCTGGCTACTCCTACCCCTGTCAACAGCACTGCACCCCCAACAGCAACTCGCCCAAGCCTTCCCCGTTTCTCCTTCTCCCAAATCCATTCAGCTGATGTTCTGAAAGAGCTGCAAAATCTGGACCCCTACAAATCAGCCGGGCTAGACAATCTGGACCATTTCTTTCTAAAATGATCTGCCGAAATTGTTGCCACCCCTATTACTAGCCTGTTCAACCTCTCTTTCGTGTCGTCTGAGATTCCCAAAGATTGGAAAGCAGCTGCGGTCATCCCCCTCTTCAAAGGGGGGGACACTCTTGACCCAAACTGCTACAGACCTATATCTATCCTACCATGCCTTTCTAAGGTCTTCGAAAGCCAAGTCAACAAACAGATTACCGACCATTTCGAATCTCACCATACCTTCTCTGCTATGCAATCTGGTTTCAGAGCTGGTCATGGGTGCACCTCAGCCACGCTCAAGGTCCTAAACGATATCTTAACTGCCATCGATAAGAAACATTACTGTGCAGCCGTATTCATTGATCTGGCCAAGGCTTTCGACTCTGTCAATCACCACATCCTCATCGGCAGACTCAACAGCCTTGGTTTCTCAAATGATTGCCTCGCCTGGTTCACCAACTACTTCTCTGATAGAGTTCAGTGTGTCAAATCGGAGGGTCTGTTGTCAGGACCTCTGGCAGTCTCTATGGGGGTGCCACAGGGTTCAATTCTTGGACCGACTCTCTTCTCTGTATACATCAATGAGGTCGCTCTTGCTGCTGGTGAGTCTCTGATCCACCTCTACGCAGACGACACCATTCTGTATACTTCCGGCCCTTCTTTGGACACTGTGTTAACAACCCTCCAGGCAAGCTTCAATGCCATACAACTCTCCTTCCGTGGCCTCCAATTGCTCTTAAATACAAGTAAAACTAAATGCATGCTCTTCAACCGATCGCTACCTGCACCTACCCGCCTGTCCAACATCACTACTCTGGACGGCTCTGACTTAGAATTCGTGGACAACTACAAATACTTAGGTGTCTGGTTAGACTGTAAACTCTCCTTCCAGACCCATATCAAACATCTCCAATCCAAAGTTAAATCTAGAATTGGCTTCCTATTTCACAACAAAGCATCCTTCACTCATGCTGCCAAACATACCCTTGTAAAACTGACCATCCTACCAATCCAAAAACAGAACCTGTTTGGCCATCGTAATGACCATCATTATGTTTGGAGGGAAAAGGGCTTGCAAGCCGAAGAACTCCATCCCAACCGTGAAGCATGGGGGTAGCAGCATCATGTTGTGGGGGTGCTTTGCTGCAGGAGGGACTGGTGCACTTCACAAAATAGATGGTATCATGAGGCAAGACAATTCTGTGGATATATTGAAGCAACGTCTCAAGACATCAGTCAGGAAGTTAAATAGGTCTTCCAAATGGACAATGACCCCAAGCATACTTCCAAAATTGTGGCAAATGGCTTAAGGACAACAAAGTCAAGGTATTGGAGTGGCCATCACAAAGCCCTGACTTCAAACCCATAGAAAATGTGTAAGCAGAACTGAAAAAGCAAGGAGGCCTACAAACCTGACTCAGTTACATCAGCTCTGTCAGGAGGAATGGGCCAAAATTCACCGAACTTACTGTGGGAAGCTTGTGGAATGCTACCCGAAACATTTGACCCAAGTTAAACAATTTAAAGGCAATGCTACCAAATACTAATTGAGTCTATGTAAACTTCTGACCCACTGGGAATGTGATGAAAGAAACAAAAGCTTAAATAAATAATTCTCTCTACTATTATTCTGACGTTTCACATTCTTAAAATAAAGTGGTGATCCTAACTGACCTAAAACAAGCACTTTTTACTAGGATTAAATACCAGGAATTGTTAAAAACTGAGTTTAAATGTATGTAAACTTCCAACTTCAACTTTATGTCTTAAAATACAAACAAACTGAAGGAGGGTTTATGTCTGTGAAAAATTAATTACAGTTATGATGAAAACTAAATATTAGGATTCTTTGTGCGTTAAACTTATCTGTCAATGCAGAATTCTGTAAATGGCCAAATAGTCATACAGCAGCTTTTTGAATGATATTGTCAACACACGTGGGGTGATTGACTGTTATCCCTGTGTGTGTATCTAAGTCTTAAACACTGCTCAATCTTACAGTGCAGATGAATAATTATGTTGTAGCCTCAACATGCAGTGTTTTTACCTCAGGCTAGATAGAGCTCCTCTTTGGAACAGTCTGCAAGTGTGAGCAGCAAGGATGCCTACAGCAAATGCTTGTGTTTTAAAAGACTTAAACCTTTGGGAAGATGCTGTTTTACAGAAAAACCACATGAATGTCATTCCGTTACAGAAAAATGATGCAGACTTTAAGGCACAGCAGAAAGATCCATAGGTTGTGAGTGCAAATCCCAGGTGGGGATTATTAGGTATTATTGAAAAGTCAGTACTAAATCATCAGGTCAAATGGAATCATACTATCATTGATTAAAGATGTTTTACACTATTTTAGCTGAACAGCATAACACTTACCTTGAAACCCCCATATAATTGAATTCCCTTACTTGTTGATCTGAAGTTTTCACATGTGAAAAAATAAAGAGAGACGTGAAGTCAGTTGTTCACATGTATTACATTTAGAGTTCCCATGTGCAACTTGAAATACTTTCCCCGGGTCATTATGCTACTGATACTGTGGCAGTCTGGTAGTGAATAAAGATGCTTTTTAAAGGGAACTATATGGAGTTGTATAGGGAGTTTCTTGCCTCCGGCCGCACTTCAGTTACATGGTTTTTAGTATAAATCAAGACTGAAATAGGTCCTGTTTTCTCAAACATTGCAGTGCATATTACTCAACTATTTGTTTCCCTCTTTCTGTTTACCCTGTTTCTGTTTACCCTGTTTCTGTTTACCCTGTTTCTGTTTACCCTGTTTCTGTTTACCCTGTTTCTGGTTACATGTGATCTTATGTGAAGTTAATGTGATAACATGTGACAACATGTAAAAGCAACATGTGATAACATGAAACTACACATGTGAAAACAATCGTGTTTTCACATGTGTTTTTTCATGTTAAGTAAAAGGTTAGCTTCATATGAAGTAAAAGTTACAACAAAAATTGCGAAAATCAAACTGTCACATGTGAAATAGCATTCACATGTGAAAAACCTATAAAAAACCCCCACATTATTCTCCTCACATGTGAAAGGGTGGTGGGTGTTAACAGGTGAACTCTATGGTTTCACATGTGAACAACTGACCTCACATGTCTCTTTTCTTTTACATGTGAACATTTCAGCTCAACAGCTTTTTCCCATTTTTTGTTGTTGTAAGGGAATGAAATGACATGGGGCATTCAACGTAAGTGGTTCCCTGTTCAGCTATATCTGTGTAAAATTCTGACAATATGACTCCATTTGACCTGATCACTTAGTACAGGCTTTTACAATATGACCCCACCTTGGATTTGAACTCAAAACTTGTGGACGTGGGGAATGCTGCTCGCATTTCACTACACATTGATTACCTACAGTATAATACATCTTTGCACTTAGTAAAAGAGTGCCGTCTCCACTGCCATTTTACTTATCAGTTAATCTAACTATTCTCTCATCAGTGATTTCTATTACTTATTTCATCAATTTGAGGGTTTTCTGTATATTTGTCTATTGTTGGTGGGGCATATTATTCTGTTTCCATGTTATTCCTGAATCTCTATGATAAATATAATACTTTTTCTTGAGTGTATTTTTTAAAAAAAGGCTGAGATTTACTTAAGTCCAAAGTGTAGGAATACAGGTGAAATCTGTCATTGACACAGACATGGTAGACGTAAGACAAAGATTGGAATGCCGTGAATCAATAGGTTTTGAGTCCAAATCCCAGGTGAGGACATGCTAAATAATAATTACTGTGTAAATAAACATACACAATGTGATTGTGTGTCAAATATTTAAGTTGTGACCACTGTATGTTAAAAGTGCTGTTTGAGTCTGTATCTTAATGAGTCCTGTGAAATTGTGAAAAATACTCACGTGAAAATTTGAATCCACATGTGAAAGGTTATGTAATCATGTAATCCAAAATCACATGTTTTAATATGATTTCACGTGTGGTTTTTCCGTGAGCAAAATGCATTTTTATATACACAAAAGTGGCTCCGTGTTCTGGGTTATTTTGCCTGTAGGCTTATTTGCACAATGTAGGCTAACATCAAGTTCTCTCTAAGGTCAAAAAAATAAATAAGGTCAAAGTCACATGACAACAAAGAGAGACTGATTCACAAACCAAAACAACACAAACAAAGAAGCAATACAAGTAGGCTAGCAGATTGGATTATACAAATGTTTAATGTGCACAGCGTGATGTGAGATTGTACAGTAAAAGCAAGGGAAGGAAAAATTCAATTTGAATATAAAAATACATGTGACCTTTTCATCAAGTCAAAAAACGAATTAAATCAAGCAACGTGCTAATATTTACCATCTTCACAGACAGCAGGTAGACAAAAGCTGAAAGAGTCAAAGGAGACATCCCAAAATTGCACCATATTCCTTAGTGCACTACCTTAAAACAGGTCCCATACTGCGCTTCGGTTAAAAGTAGTGCACTATATAGGAAATAGGGTGCCATTTGGGATGCAGACAAAGTGAGATTCATGTCAGTATAGAACAAAAACATGCTCCCATTCGTTGTCAAACAGCAGTGGTCTCAGGGGAGGGAGACCGGTTAGCTGATTTTCCTTGTTTGGTGGTGTATGTCCACAGCCAACAAGCAGAACGCTACACCAGACCAAACTAGTCAACCAGGGACTTAACTCATCCAAACTCATTTGGGGAAAAAACAAAATAGATGATATATGACAATGCTACTCAACTTGTGCATACATTGGGCAAGGCTAGCATAAAACAACAACATTGAAACACAACTTAAAACAAAAGTTCTTCATCTTCAGAAGGTGTAGGAATTAAAAGCTATGGTTATTTAGCTACAGCTACCACAATGTGTATCAACATACAAGGTTCAATCCTGCTGTCCATTTTAGAAGAGAAGAGACCTCAATGGTATAAAAAAAAGATCCTAAGGTGTGAATGTATTAAAACAAAGATCAAGTGATATTTCTCCCGAGATTCAAATTCAAACTTAAAAAATATTCTCGGTCACATAGAAACAATATGAAAACTCTATTTAAGACCTGGCTGTTGTCATGGAATTTAGTCTCTCTGGCTTGTAGTAGAACTGGAGCTGAATGTTGATGGAGAGAGTGATTATGATGTCATGATGTGGCACTGGGCTGAGGGCAGGGCAGGCTCTGTGAGTGAGGTTGTCCTATAGCTGTGTGTCTGTCTGGGCGTATAGACTGACAGCAGTGTGTTCGTTGGCTCGGTGGCTTTGTGGTGGGGTGGCGGTGCATGCAGAAACAAGGGCAGGTTCAGTGTTTCAGACTGGGAGGCAGGGCAGGCATGGGGGAGGGGGGTGAGAGAGGGGGTCAGTGGGGGTAGGGGGGCTGAGGGGGAAGGGGAGGGGAGTTGATAAGGTTTTGGGTATAGGATTTTGTGCTGTGTCAGGTGGGATTTGTCTCTCAAAACAGCGCAGCGGGACAGGCACAGGGATATCCCCCCCTCTCTCCCTCCACCCCACCCAAACCATCCCCCTCCCAAAAAACAGGCCCCAAACACACAAACCCAGCAGAGTGGACACCAACATCCATTATATGAGCCTATCAATCAATCAATTAATTAACTTACCAGTCATTCAATCAATACCCCCTATTAAACAAGCTATAATCAGAGAGGGTCACACAACATTTTGGAACAATGGAAGGAATGGATGGGGGGGGGGGGGGGCTAGCGTGATGCTCTTGCAGTGATAAACAACGCTAACAAATATAGAATAAAAAAACGAAAGAAAAACAAACAGAAAAACAAAGAGCCCAAGGAATGACACACAATGTAATCCTGTGCCCCTGTTGGTTAAACCAGCACTGGAGAGAGAAACCATTGTTGTCTAGGAAGAAAGAGAAGCAGGGCCAGATGCTCTCTATTACTTGGTCCCCTTACCTCCAACATCCCTACCACAGCACTGGAAATGTCTCACCTCTTCTTTTAGCAGAAGTTGTTTCCTCTCTTTTCTTTTTCTTCTGGTTACTTCTCCCCCCTTTCAATCTGTGTTAGTTATGGTTTCCACACCTCCCCTCCTTATTCCCTTCCTCCCTTCCTCTTCTTCCTCACTTCCTCGTCTTTTCTATACCCCCTTGGTGGTGCTGATGCGGATGCTGCTGAAGCACTTGCCCATGGCTTCGAACAGCGGGTCGCAGAATGTGTGGACGCAAATGGAGTAGACGCGGCTGACACAGTGGATCTCGATCAGATAGCTCTTGACACACGGCACCACCGCCCAGATGTGAATGAAGGACAGGATGGCGAAGAAGATGCCCCAGACCAGCGCCAGTGGGATGCCCACCAGGGCAGTGAGGAGACGGTAGCACCAGTACTTGGTCACTGTGAAGGTGGTGAAGCTAGCCTTCCACACGCCGTCGAAGCTGTACGTGCCTGCAGGCTCTGCGATCACATCCTCAAAGTCCACCTGACAGGAGAGAAGAGTAATTGTTAAAATCAAGGAATCAGCAATGATTCAATTAGACAGTCACTCTCAAAGCAACAAAAACTGATGAACAAGATTTTAAAATATGAAAACAGCTGTTGCCCTCCCATACATTTGTGCCCCTGTTCTGAAGTTACACAAGTACTAGAAATATTACAAGAGATGTATGTCTCCTCAGTGACTGGTACGAGCAGTCAAACGAGGTCAAACTACCCTCCCTCCCACCCTCCTACCCCACCCTTCACAAAACATTTTGTGATTGCTACACATGCTGCATGAGGCCCTCCTACTCTTTCTACCCTCTTAAACCATCTCTTCACATTCCTGACAGACACTGATACACAAGACAGAGACACATACTGTAGAAGTGTCTGAATCAGAGGGCAAATAGCCAGCACCCTATTCCCAAGATAGTGCAATACTTTTGGTCAGAGCCATCAACCTATTCCCAAGCAGTGGTTTTGGTCAGAACCAGCCAGCACCCTATTCCAATTCAATATAGGAAATGCTGTGACATTTCAGACACTGCACAGTTCAGTTTACAAGACTTGTCTCTACCCTGGAGTTCTCTGATACAGTTCAGTTTACAAGGCCCATCTCTACCCTGGAGTTCTCTCTAACACAGTTCAGTTTACAAGACCCTTCTCTACCCTGGTGTTCTCTCTAATACAGTTCAGTTTACAAGACCATTCTCTACCCTGGAATTCTCTCTAATACAGTTCAGTTTACAAGGCCTGTCTCTACCCTGGAGTTCTCTCTAATACAGTTCAGTTTACAAGGCCCTTCTCTACCCTGGAGTTCTCTCTAATACAGTTCAGTTTACAAGGCCCGTCTCTACCCTGGAGTTCTCTCTAATACAGTTCAGTTTACAAGGCCCTTCTCTACCCTGGAGTTCTCTCTAATACAGTTCAGTTTACAAGGCCCGTCTCTACCCTGGAGTTCTCTCTAATACAGTTCAGTTTACAAGGCCCTTCTCTACCCTGGAGTTCTCTCTAATGCAGTTCAGTTTATATTCACCACCTAAGAGCCTCCAAGACCCTGTATTAAAGTCCTCCCAGCTACAGTATATGTGGAGGTCTCTAGTACCTACATGAAATAAAGAGAAGCCGGATGGGCCCCAGTGAGGTAAACCATGACATGTATTTATTTTTAGTGTAAACAGACTTCTCAGGCGATCGATGGGTTTGCGACGTGCCTCCCAAGTACCCATGACCTCATACACGTTTTAGTGCAGATTGTAAAGTGGAAAAACACACACGTTTGCTCTCTCTCTTTCTTTCTATCTATCTTTTTCCCACTCTCTCTCTCATACTACCAATCGCACTACCCCTCTCTCGTTCTCTCTCTCTTTCTCCTTTACTCTCTTCTTTGCTACCAAGCCCATGATACAGCAAATATTTGTTTTACAGTTACTTATTGCATGTGTGTTTTGTCTGTGAGAGACGTGTCGCTGTCAGAGGGTTTAACATCACCTGTGTCCAGCGCATTTTCAAGTAAAAATGCATTTTCAATATCAAAATAGGTCTTTGTTCATTTTGTTCAGTAGCCAATCCTTCCAGCTATTACTGTGTACACAGGGGACTTGTTTGGTTTGCTAAACTAAACAGGCTAAACTTATAGGATAAAATAACAGTTGGTGGTGAAGCTCTTTAATATAAATCTCATCATTCTTTACGCTGCAAACCCCAGCAACATCCATTTCATTTTCCAGAGCCATACATCTTGAGTACTGTATTGTACAGAGCCTTTGGAAAGTGTTCAGACCCCTTAACCTTTTTCCAAATGTTCTTACGTTACAGCCTTAATCGAAAAGGGATGAAATAAAATACATTTCTCAGCAATCTACACACATTACCCCACAATGACAAAGCAAAAACAGGTTTTCTAGAAATGTTGGCAAATTTATTACAAATAAAAAACAGAAATACCTTATTTACATAAGTATTCAGACCCTCTGCTAGTGCATCCTTTTACCATTGATCATCCTTGAGACGTTTCTACAAATTGATTGGAGTCCACCTGTGGTAAAATAAATTGATTGGACATGATTTGGAAAGGCACACACCTGTCAAATAAGGTCCCACAGTTGACAGGGCATGTCAGAGCAAAAACAAAGCCATGAGGTCAAAGGAATTGTCTGTTGAGCTCCAAGACATAATTGTGTCGAGGCACAGATCTGGGGAAGGGTACCAAAAACATTCTGGAAGAAGTTGGAAGAAGTAAATGGAAGAAGCTTGGAACCACCAAGACTAATCCTAGAGCTGTCAGTCTGGCCAACCTGAGCAATTGGGGGAGAAGGGTCTTGGTCAGGGAGGTGATCAAGAACCCGATGATCATTCTGGCAGAGCTCTGGTTCCTCTGTGGAGATGGGAGAACCTTCCAGAAGGACAACCATCTCTGCAGCACTCCACCAATCAGGCCTTTATGGTAGAGTGACCAGATGGAAGTCACTCCTCAGTAAAAGACACATGACAGCCCGCTTGGAGTTTGCCAAAAGTCACGTAAAGACTCTCAGACCATGAGAAACAAGATTCTCTGGTCTGATGAAACCAAGATTGAACTCTTTCGCCTGAAAGCCAGGCTTCACGTTAGGAGGAAACGTGGCACCATCCCTACGATGAACCATGCTGGTGGCAGCATTATGCTGTGGGGGTGTTTTTCAGCGGCAGGGACTGGGAGACTAGTCAGGATTGACGCAAAGATGAAGTACAGCGAGATCCTTGATGAAAACATGCCCCAGAGCACTCAGGACCTCAGACTGGGGCAAAGGTTCACCTTCCAACAGGACAACAACCCTAAGCACACAGCCAAGACAACACAGGAGTGGCTTCGGATACAAGTCTCTGAATGTCCTTGAGTGGCCCAGCCAGAGCCCGGACTTGAACCCGGTCTAACATCTCTGGAGAGTCCTGAAAATAGGTGTGCGTCCATCATGACAGAGAAAAGTACAGTCACAGCTTGAGAGGATCTGACGAATATGAGAAACTACTCAAATACAGGTGTGCCAAGCTTGTAGCGTCATACCCAAGAAGACTCGAGGCTGTAATCGCTACAAAAGGTGCTTCAACAAAGTACTGAGTAAAGGGTCTAAATAGTTTTGTAAATGTGATATTTCAGTTTTTATATTTAATACATTTGTAAAAAGAAAAGAAAATAACTGTTTTTGCTTTGTCATTATGGGTATTGTGTGTAGATTGATGAGTAAAAACTCCCAGATTTAATCAATTTTAGAATAACAAAATGTGGAAAAAGTCAAGGGGTCTGAATACTTTCCGAAGGCACTGTCGGCTCACAGACACAGCTTCCATCACTTCGATGGAGAATAAATGAGAGGTCTGTGTAGAATGGTTCTGATGAGGGCTGTCAGCAGCTGAAATGTAACGTTTCATTATTTTTTTTAAACTACAAAGCTTTTAAATTGTAAACGAGAGTGCCTATGTTTTTCTAAAGCCCAGTTTAGAAAAACATAAACATAAGATAAGATCCCATTTTTTTCAGCCAGTTGTTATAACTTTGCTATGGATGATTGAACTATAGTGGACAGAGAAGAACATTCTTCATTAGAAACACCCCTAGGTAAGATGGAGGGAAGTATATTCTTTCTTTCTTCTTAATTTATTGGTGGGCAAGTCATGTTTGGCTAGATAGATACAATGTCTCAGCACCTATCACCCCTTTAGGGATTTGGCATACAGTATAACAAACTAGTTCTCAGGGACAACATGTGAGCAGTCTGGTTGGCTGAAATCTGGAGATGGACCTGTAATATATTTTTCCATTCTGTCCCTAGAGTGCTGAATGCCTCAGTTCAGTGTTTCCTCCACCATTGTGTAAGTAGGGCAGTCCATCCCTACTTAGCTCTGTTTGCCCCCACCTAAAATAAATAATTTGGCTTCAATTGATTTCAACTGAAATTGTTGCTGAATAAATTAGCCCTGAATGTTGATTTGGGGCCTTTGTTTACACCCCGCCTGGACAATCTAAGGGAAACCCTGCCTCAGCTTGTCCATTAAGCCTGAATGTCTTCATTTTCCAATATAATGTACCTCCCGCCTCCCTCAGGGAGTCCCGGCATTCTTGAGAGTTTGGCAGGGAGATGTTAACTAGCGGCTGGTTAGCGAGCCGATCGCTGCTGTCTGCATTGCACAGTGTGGCCGTGGGTATGTCTGCTCAGCTTAGATTCAGCCCCATCGGGGTTTAACAGAAGGCTGCCTGGCCATAGGCTATATAAAGAACCAGGCTTTATGAGAGGAAAATATTCTATTCCCAGGGCAAACTCTCCAAACTCTGCATGGATTTCATTGATGGTGATTCTTTGATGTGACCGGTTGAGGGAGTTCAGCTGCCGAAATTCCAACTATAAGATCTACTGGTCCACATGGTTCTGCAGAAGGAGGGAGAGTAGTGTGTGTGTGTGTGTGTGTGTGTGTGTGTGTGTGTGTGTGTGTGTGTGTGTGTGTGTGTGTGTGTGTGTGTGTGTGTGTGTGTGTGTGTGTGTGTTCCCTGTTCTGCATAATAGCAGCATAGTTAGGGCACCCCAAACACACACCTCCATTGACGACATTTAGAACTCCAAACCTCTATAGCCTGGGAGGAAACATGTGATTTCAGATGATTACACTAGCGGTCTGTAGATTTGATTAAAAGAGCAGAATCATAAGGCTGTATTCTATTCTGAGCATACTGGAGAGTCTGACTCACTGTCACAATGGGTTGGTAGGAAGCCAGAGAACGAGACAGAGAGAGAGAGTGTAATGTTCACTGTTCATTTTTTATTTTTTTAAAGTTTATTTCACTCTTGTTTATTATCTATTTGACTTGCATAAATATATGTTTCCCATGCCCAATAAACCCCTTTGAATTGAGAAAGGGAGAGAGAGAGAGAGAGAGAGAGAGAGAGAGAGAGAGAGAGAGAGAGAGAGAGAGAGAGAGAGAGGATTACTGCAAGACAGGTAAAAACATTTTTTTACAAGTATCTCTACTTGTATCTAAATTCTGTGGGCAGGGTTCCCTGTTACCATTAACATACAATATTATATTTTTATAAGAACGAACTTATTGAAATGAAATGGAGAAACTGCACACAAGGAGGGAGACTAGGAGACAAGGATGAGAGCTTATTGTTTATTTCACTTTTGTATATTATCTACTTCACTTGCTTTGGCAATGTTAATAACATATGTTTCCCATGCCAATAAAGCCCCCTGAATTGAATTGAGAGAATGTGGTCATTGCTCCCTAGTTGACGCATCCCTGTGAATTGCAGAGAGGGAGGGAGAGAGACAAAGGGGGATATAGGACAGAGCAGTGGGAGGGGAGGAGAGGGGAGAGAGAGGGAGATCCTTTGGCTTGCCTGCTGCTGCAGCTACTTGGGTGTTTCCCAGTTTTATGAAGGCAAAGTTCACTACTTCAAACGGCTGACCCTCTCCCAGTGGTAACTGACTCTTTACAGATGAAACAATAACCCAGCTGGACATGAGGATAGACAGACAGTCTATGTCCCAAGTGGCACCGTATGTCCTATGTAGTGCACTACTTGTGAACAGGCATATGATGCCATTTGGGACACAGACTCTGACTGTGTCACCTGAGCCTTTCTGTTCCCACCAACGCATGACGTCAGCGAGGGTTTCTCTCAACAAATTCATATGGGCACAGTGTGGTTGGAGTCTACTTTGGAAATAAGTTTGCTCTGCAATAACGCACTCACTGAATATGAGGCACGTGTAACTATAAAACAAGGACTGTAAGAACATTTTTGTTAAAACAACAGAAAATTCGTGATGTTTCCTCCATTCCAAAACTGGAGCAAGGATGTTCAACTAAAGACTACAGCCGCACCAGCAAAATAGGCAAGAGACGCTGCTGCGTACGCATCACATTTACGCATGTGTTGAGGCCTTCACAAACCTAATCTGATCCATGTAAACCATTGTAAACTGGGGTCATGAATCCGAAAAACTCATAGTATAGTCTACACACGAGAATGCCATACGATCCACCAACCACTACTTTGGTACGCGCGCAGCTTACTATGCATATGTAGCAGCTCCTAGCCTGCCCAGTAATCGTGCGAGTGACAATTTCCAGTCCTCCTGGGTATATTATAATGGGAACATTCATAATATAATATAATGTACAAAACCAACTCACATGCAATATTGGAACTGAACTAGTTGTAGTCTAAACCACGAGTTGATTAAAAAAACTGTATAATAGTATCAAACCAGTCTAATAAATAAAGTAAATTAAAGGATCCAAAGTGAAATCTTACTAGGCGAAAAAAATCCATGAACAATTATTTCCCTTCATGGGTAAATATACCGTCTACGGACTCACCTTTACAACGTCGTCGTTTATGTGCTTGGGGTCCCGGTTCACCAGGTCGATCTCTTTTGTATGGACATCCTGCATCGTCTTCATCCCGCTCATACTGTCATTATCCATGTCTTTGTTATTAGGTTTATAAATGTTCCCTTGTTTTCTGATGAACGGCGAGTGCAGAAATTCCTGTGGGTCCGGAGGTGAAGAAGAGAAGCGTTATAAGTTTATAAGTTAGTGGAGAGACGGGCAGAGAGGCAGAGAAGGTTGACTTGACCGGAGCGCACCAGAGTTAGCAGCCTGTCCCAGCCTGAGATGGTTTTAAAAGAGTAGCACCACACCCCTCAATAGCAGAGATCCGTTTCTCACCGCAAGGGGTCATCTCCAAGCGCTCACACAATGCGTGCGTAAAGATCGTTCGGCTGGCCATTCTCTTTAAACGCAGAACCTTTCTCACATAAGGCATCAAAAGCGTATATCCACTAATGTAAACTGTCATCAACTTTTAATGGAAATTGCATTTTCGATTGACTTAGTCTAATATAATTAACGATCTAACCAAAACTTTGACAGACATCTAAGTGCGCACAAAATGTGTGTTTCAAGTGGATTAAAAATGAAACAACGTACAGAATCTTAGAAGCGTAGGCTAGTTAATAAATAACTGTAAATGTATCATGCCCGTGCTAATGGAGACGAGAGGGGCTTGCACATTTGCCCAGTAGGAGTGGGAGTAACGTTCACAACTAGGTGCCAAAAAAGATTGGCAACTAGTGCTTTGGAGTTAAAAATGTTCCAGTTTCCCAATCTTCCAAGGGCATGTTCAATAAATGTCACAATGAGAACGAGCCAGAGAAAATGTGTTGCTCACAGATTATTCAATATCCATAATGAAAGTATAAATGCAGTAAAAAACAAAAAGTGTAAAATAAAAAGTTGGATTGTGACAGGATACAGAGTCCAAAAGAAAATCTTACCTCGTCAGTTTCGCCGTCCTTGAGTCCGCCAGTCATGCTGTCCCGCGCCTGAAGTGCTAACACACCCGTTTGTTGTTGAAGCAAGACCGTGTCAGCTTAACAGGGGGAGCAAATCAACAGGAGGAGGCGTGGGGACTGTTTGTTAACGACTTGGGGGCTCCTCCGGGGATTTACCAAATCCTATCGCTTATCTTTACGTTGCGCTCATTGAACGTTAAGGCGCCGGAGAGACCTGAGTGAGAAATCTCGGCGTGCCTCTGCATGGACTTAATGAATGCTCGTCTTATTCATTCAGTAGTCACCTGTTTAGACAAGCAGTGCAGCGGGATGAGAGTGTAACCCGTCATTAACCTACTGCTCAACACATTACGAAGGAGCTAGTGGTGGAGAAACTGACCTGATCTGTTCAACTACTAAGATTATGTTTTCAATTTGGCCTGTGTGTGTACTATGTCTCGTTTCTGCTGGCTGCTGTCGTTCCTGAATAAACTGAGAGATTGGTATCCCCCAGCCCTATGCTCTGTCACGATTATGAACCTGTTCTGGTCATGGTGGTCTGTTCCTTTATCTGATTCTCTGCTCAGGGAAACAACTCAGCTTGGTTTGGAAATGACATCAGTCCCAGAGACATAACAGTCATGTCAGGGGTACTTTCAGCCTGTGTGCTTGTGTGTGTATGTGTGTGAAAGAGTTTATGGAGGTTGTAATTGGTAACCTAGGCTACACAGTACTGTCCCTCTTCATTGCAGAACTCTGTCACTAGAAGTTGACTGTAGCTATTCTCTAGGGAAGAGAACCAGATCAGTGGGAATCTACTGCAGAGTTAGCTAAGGTCTAGACTATGCAAAAAGTCTGTGTCCAGTTTTCGTTTATTAAAAGGTTCTTTAATGTCCCGAGGGGAAAACTGTACTGCTGTATGCAAAAAAGGGAGACAGCTGCTTTTTCTTATCAGTCATGTATCAGTGCTATTTGTGCAAGATAGATGGTTCTGGAAAATATGCCTTCTGGCTCCAGATCACACAGTGAGTACCCAAATGTAGAAGAAAGAAGACCCCTTCCTCTTGTCTTTGCCATCAGGGAACAGAGAGAAGTAGATGAATACACTTCACATTAGACTGAAGGCCTGTAACCAGGGGGATAACCGTAGGCAGAAGGTACATGTGTTGACCCAGATACGTTGAAGGCTCATAAGTCAAACAACTCATAAATCTGGGGAATTTCCCTGGACGAACGTTGTAGAACCATCATCGCAGTATGGAATATTTTTCACATTCTACCGAATCAGTAGAATGTTGTCTGTGTGTAAACCTGCAGATTATCATTATATAATATTCTTCCAAGTCAGTATTGTGCTGTGTGTAAACCTGTAGGTTATAAACTGAGCCCCAGGTCATGCGCCATAGGCCCACAGGCAGAGGCAGCTCTTCTCCTCTCTATATAGGATTGTGTCTTGTGCAATCAGACCAGCTCAGTTAGTAATTTATGACTTTTCTCTGGCACTGAGACTGAGAAACATTACCCTAGCCCTCCTGTCACAGTTCGCATTACCTTCTATGACAGACAGACATAGCAATACTCAGAACATTTTAGAAATAAGAATCTTTATTTGTGAAGAAAAGGGTCCTTTGGTACTTTACACAAATCAAAGTTTGTTGAGCAGAATTAGAATCATATCGTTGTCCATTTTTACTACATTGTTTCATCTCATTAAGAAAACCTCCAGCCTAAACTCAACATCGATACAATCCCTCCTGCAATTTTCTCTCGGTAGAGAAGAACCAATTCAGCCAAGTACAGACATGGTCTGTGAACTGTCTTGCATTACAGCCGAATGATTAGAAGTCACTGAGAGAACCGCTGCGCTTGATTGTCCCTTTCTTGCAGTCAAATGACAAACTTGCCCTCTAGTGGCCTCATGGGTGGAATGTTATTAATCGTTTTTATAATTTCATAATGAATAAACATACATTTATTTTATAACAGAAAATCCTGTGTTTCTACGTCAAATGATTTTGTTGTTGATATTTTAGTCTTCTGTGATGTAAGTAAAGGCTAATAATGGGATACATTCCATGAATTAACACATTCCAACTCTATATCTGACATGGTACAGGTGTCTTTTTTAAGCCCATAACCACATGTGTGAGGTATACCTTTGTTTCAAAGTAGATTTGTTTAAGACTACCAAGAAACACTCAGTGTGACCCTGATTCAGCACACTGCAGTAAAAGGTGAAACAAAGCACAGGGTCTTGTGTGAGTCCTATTATTGATATGAGCTGCGAAAAACTGGTGGCACCATCTGCCAGATATTTCTGTCAGAGATCTGTCTGTAGAGATTCTCTCTATAGTTGGGTTTGGAAGTAAAACATGCACGCTAGCTACTACTAGCTGCTAAAAACAAACTCAGCAGCACCTACACTCTTAGAAAAAAGGGTTCCAAAAGGGTTCTTCGACTGTCCCCATAAGAGCACCCTTTTTGTTTCCAAGTATAACCCTTTTGAGTTCCATGTAGAACCCTCTGTGGAAAGGGTTCTACATGGAACACATAAGGGTTCTACCTGGTACCAAAAAGGGTTCTTCAAATGGTTCTCTTATGGGGACAGCTGAAGAACTCTTTTAGGTTCTAGATAGTACATTTTATTTTTTTCTAAGAGTGTAGGCCATGTACCTGACAAGTGTATCAAGGCTTCACTCAATAGAATTAACTGGAGTGTATTCACCTCATTATCTTAAGGAACACAAGCAGCAAGTTCTGTCCAGTTTTTTCATGACTTCAATCAAAACATGGACAATCATGAAACATGACAAATGTGCGTGGCATATAAATAGTAAGTTAGAGAGCCAATACTCGTGTTTCATATTATATTGGACATTTAGTCCACTTCTTGTTTAAATGTATATAACTGTCTTAGGTTTTTACCGTAGGTTTTTTAGGGACGGTTTCCCAGACAGAGAAAAGCAAGCGTAATGGAGACAAAAAGGAAGCTTAATAGAGAATTTCTAGGCTTAATCTATGTCCGGGAAACTGCCCCTTAGTATAAAAGCTAACGCCCAAAAATATATCCAAAGCACTGCGAGATCAACACAGCAGTAGCAAAATAAGGCTGCACAAGTATGCAATAAGCTGCATCCCAGAATCTTGGATCTATGTACACTCTATTACAGAAAACATATGAAGCAATTCATTCATTCAATTTCCAGCTGAATTCTCTGCTATATATACACATCACA
Source organism: Oncorhynchus mykiss (assembly GCF_057628025.1). NCBI lineage: Eukaryota > Metazoa > Chordata > Actinopteri > Salmoniformes > Salmonidae > Oncorhynchus > Oncorhynchus mykiss. Next base: position 90,439,247 of record NC_143023.1, read on the forward strand.
TAAAAAGCAGAAACTACACAAATATTACATGTCTGCTGCCAGGGATGGTATGATGCCTTATCGTCAAAAAACATGTTGCCCTGATCTGATCGAATATGATTAAAACAGTTCTTTAGAATCAGAATCAGAACTATGGAATGACAATAATTTGTTTTGGTCACAAATGCAAAATGGTCCTTTTGGCAGTATACATAAAAACCCTTTATAAAGCTGGACACAATAACTTCTATAAACATCAAACCTTATTATTAATCTTTTGTGAAATTCCAGATGATATAAATGATCATGTTGGATCATGTTATTACCCAGATGGTGTCATGGTGTTGTCTAAGGGAAGTTTACCCCAATCAACCTTTATGACTACTTAAAAACATACCATTACTTTACAGGTAGCCGTTAGCCTTCTTATAAATGATTATATCATAATTCTAGCAGATATTATGGAGTGTTGATGTTGGCTTTATAAAGAGCTTATATATTTCAACACAAACAAGAGTAAAGGATATCTTATTTTTCCACTTAGACATATGTCAAAAAAAGTTATAGCCTTAAATAAATCATTTTTAAGTCTCTCTCATCCGACTCCCTGCTTTCCCCCCTCTGTGCGTCTTCATGACAGGGAAGGAAAGCCCCTATCAGTTGTCTGTGGTCTTGACGTGAACTGATGACAGACACCGGCCCATACTGTGGAAGAGAGGGGAGACGAGCATGTCTGTCAGGCTGCTCCAGACCACCTGGACAGAGGGCAGCGCCATTAGGCAGCTCCGCACCCCCGGCATTAGCACCCTGAAGGGAGGAGAAAAGGAAGGACCACAACAACAGGTTCAACTGTGCATCACAAACATGCAGTATTCTTCCAGTGCACATCGTGTGTAGTCGTGCATAGCTATTACACATACGTATATGTATTACATTACGAGAAACCTATAACCTTGAGTTTAATATCAAGTGCATGAGAAAGCCAAGTTGTGCTTGTTACAGACCGCAGAGTACCTCTTAACATGCATTCAACACACAGCCTTCTTCATCGTCTTAATTTGTCCCTTTGGGATATTCATAATCGTAAACAGTTAATGCAGACTTTCATGAATGCTTGTAGCCTGCAATATGTATTAAGGCTAGGGAGTGTGTTGTTATCAATGTGCCTTTCTCTAGTGCCACTGTGTCTTGTAACACTCAGCCAAACCCCAGCCATCTATTGACCAGACACAGGGTCAACTATTTGCTACAGTTGCCATTCCACCCTCTATTGATTTCTGCCTATGTCACCAACACCATATTTACATTGCTTATCCGCCATAAAAGCTGTGACAGACAGTGCCGACTTACTCTTCCTCTACACAATAACTGCGTACCAAATTGCACCCTATTTTCTATATAGTGCACTAATTTTGACCAAAGAACTATGGGCCTTATGGGTGCCATTTGGGTTGCAGACAATGGCTTTTAAGCAGAATAAATTCTGTAGAGAGACTGAGACATTGAGACATGGAGAAACTAGTCCAGAAACTGTATTAAAGGTCAGATGAAAGTTTCTTTGTGACATGCCCACAAAACAATGCCCAAAACAATATGTAGCCTATCTATTCTAGTGGAATGTCCCACTCTCCTCAGAAAATAGGCCTACGGTGCTGCAAGGCAGACTAGAATGCCAACTGTCTGGCAGGGGTTATGGGGGCATTTTTCCACTACTACTGGAACACTGCATTCCTCCTAACTTTTTATACAGTGCCTGACTTTTGGTGTTGTTTCAGCAAGTAGCCAGCCTACTAAGTGGCTCTCAGGCAGTTTGTGAATGTAAGGAGTTGCACGATATCCCTGCAACTTAAAGGAAAATACCATTCAAAAACGATCTTTTGGTATTTGTTTTCATTCGACCACTGTTGCTATAGCAAAACACATCATACTGCGACACTTTCTGACTACTGAAACAAATACCAAAAGATAGTTTTTAAGTGGTATTTTAGGCACCTGTGTCCACTGGCACGCAAATAGTACATCATGGAAAATAGGCCTATATACCTGCATATGGAAAGTTTACCAAATAATGACCAAAATCAAGTTAAAACACTTCAAACTTCTTCACAGTTTTACCCTCCCTATGATGTGAACTAACTAGCCTATGTTAATGTCAATATACCAGCTTAACTGTGCAAACTGACACGCAGTATACCACCCTCTCTGTCATCAATGGGACAAAACATTTAGGCAGCATAACAGGCAAAGGAAACATTGGCCCTTGGCCAAGCAAAGAAACAACAAGATAGCATGTGATGTTCATACCAAATATGAACACAGCTGAAGACCCCGAAGACAATACCAAGGATAAACGCCATGGGCACAGCAAGGATGGTGGTCAATATTAGGTAGAAGCCATATTTGACCAGTTCGAAGACAGCGTGACTTCCTATCCATACTTTGTCGAAGCTGTGGCTCGAACTGGGCTCTGCTATCACATCGTCAAAACCAACCTGTGGAAGGAGACATCTTGTCAGGAATCATTCATTCATATACCCATCTGTCACCATATGTCCTGTAAAATCACAAACAAACAATCAGATGTTTTTGAAGTGCAGCCAGGTCTCATAGACTAGATGTAACATAGTAAATGAAAAATCCGAAACACACACATTGGTATGATATGTTACATTTGGTATGTTTAAATAAGACAGATGGTTACTTAAGGCAAAAACGAAAATTGGGTGTTTGGTTGGGGTGGATGAGTAGGCGTATAATGCAAATGTCTAGCAACACAAAGGTTACAAGTTGGAATCTCATCCTGGACAACGGTTAGCTAATTAGCAACTTTTCAACTACTTACTACTTTTTAGCTACTTTGCAACTACTTAGCATGTTAGTTAAATCTTCCCCTAACCCTAACACTAACCCTAACCTTCACCCTAACCCCTAGTCTATCTAGAAATTGTAACATATCATGTGTTTTTCAAACATTTTTTCCATTTTACAAATTCGTAACATATAATATGAATTGTAATCCATAACATATAATAAACAATGGGTGACGGACATCCACAAATTAACAAATGAATACACAAATTAATACATAGGAAACGTGACTTAGATTTACGTATAGAATAATCCGAAATGCTCTGAGACCAGGTTGGTTCAGGAAATGGATGGATAAGAAAACTACAAATGAAAACTCACAGCCAATTTATAAACTATACTCATAGGCAAAAGCAATGATTTGTGCAGCTATTACGCATGCACAGCATACAATGTTGTTATTAGTTTATTACTTATGGCAAAGTAACAATGACATAATGAAAGTATCGAACTATGGCTTGATATAGGCATATCCACATACTGTAGTTTACTTTGTGAAACCCGAAACGCACGGTGTGCTGATACACTGATAGGGTAGCTTACCTTTAAGTGCGCGTTTATGTCATTGGGATCTCGGTCTGGAATCGCCGCATATACTTTGTCATTTTTCGACAGAATCGGTTCGATTGATCTGTTAAACTCGTCCTCGTCCATGATAATGCTCGTTTCGTAATTCACCTTTTCGAGACCCATTTTCACTTGACAGTCCTGCGACGCGGTGAGCGGCGTAGAGCTGTCGTTGGTCAGAAGCTGGGAGCGCTCTTTGCATTTGGAACTGTGCCCGTGCCGTGCGCATCTGAAACGGACCCACGCCCCGCGCGGAAAGCAGCGCAATGTGGGGTAGTAGACACAACAAGCAAAAGTCATGTCGCCATGAAATGTTAAACTAGAGGACAAACATTTTTGTATTTGACACTGTATTTATTTATACATTTGTCTGATTAGAATCGAATTATCTGAACTAGCCTATATTGAACTAGGCCAATCTTGCAAGATTGTAATGGACATTATTTGTTAATATCTCAATATGTATATCAACTGGACACTGACCACCCTAGAAATAAACTCATTCCCATTCAGATAAGCATGTGGTGTCTGAGTGCCAAGTCACAAAGAGCTTCAATCATCAGTCTCAATCATCATGGTCTCATTCCTTCACTTCCTGTTGCTCTATTTGTTCCTGTCTCCATCCACTATCACACACTCTCCAAAGAAGAGTGATGTGGAGGAGAGAGGAGGTGAGGAGGATGAAACAAGGGAGACGTACATGTGAGGTTGGGAAATATACAAAATACAAACACACACACACGTTACACACATAGAGGCTATGTTTGAATGTTGTAGTGCTCCCAACCCCCACCCTGGTAGAGAAAAACCCTTTATGGTGTGATGTCTGAGGCAGAGGATTGTGTGTGTGTGTGTGTGTGAGTATATGTATGTGTGTATGTGTTTGTGGCAGAGAAAAAAACGTTGGGTTACACAGCAACTGAGTAGGCCTACAGAGGCTGTTTACCTGTACAGAAAGCAGAAACAAACATTGAGTGCATTCATTCATTCAAATTCATTGCACTGATTGAGTTCAGTGACCTTTTTCTCTGCTGTTTTTGAACATACCAGGGAGCAATTTTAGAATCGCTCTGTCTTCAGATTTTTAAAGCCAGGATATACATACAGTGGGAAAGACATCTTGCTGTGATTATTCTCACAGTGACCCGAATGCATTTCTAATGACCACATATACCACATGTGTGTGTGCCTGCATGCATGTATTCAGGGCTGAGCCTAGCCTTTTGCGGGTCCTAAGCAACATTTTGTTGTGGGGCCCTCCCACCTCACGAGCAAAACATTTTAATGGCCCCTCTCTTGACGGTGGACAGAAAAAATATACGTTTTAGAGTTAATTTCCTGCAATTCTACACATTTTGCCATGACTTATGCCATGTTAATATGACCTCTGAGTGAGAGTGAATAACAAATGAATGAGGGCCCCCTAGAAGTCAGGGCCCCTGGGCACGTACCCTATGTGCCCGGTTGGAAATTCAACCATGATTACTACAAGTTTAGATAGCTGGCTAGACAAACTTACCAATCTACAAAGGGTTAGCTAACATGGGCTAATAGAATGACTGTCAGTGACTGACATAACAAGAGATAAACTGCTGATGCACAACCACATTTCGTTTTTTACTCAGGGGCCCCCTAGTGGCCACGGGGCTCTAAGCGATTGCTTATTAGTGATGGGGGGGAAAAAATACATACAATTACATATCGAGATATTATTATTTTGAATATATCGTATCATTTTGATAAAATCGCAATATTATTTTTGCGCTAGTTGGCTGTATCTGCACCACAACTCCAGTATTTTTCCTTCATAGCTTGTCCTCCATCATATTTTTAAACAGGAAGCCAAATTGTTTTCAGCGCTTTTATTTCTATGACTGATTAAAACTTATTTTCTCATGACTCTTGTCTCTCTGCAGCAGACATATGATGAGCAATATGTTTGGAACATCGAATCACAATATAGTCACAGTATCAAATCGCAATACATATAGAATCGTGAGAATCGCAATACATATCCTATCGCACCTAAGTACCGTGATAATATCGTATCCTGAGATCCCTGGTCATTCCCAGCCCTATTACTTATGTTGCTTATGCCTGGAACCTGCCCAGCATGTATGCATATGTGTGTGTGTGACCGTCAACTCTTTTGTCCACCACTTTGCATTTTATTTGTTGATGAACAAGGTCAGTTGGGTGTTCTTGTCTGTAGAGTGGACGTAGTATAAACAACAGGGGCCTTTGTATATAGAAAAAGTAGGTCAGGGCTGTGTGTGTGTGTGTGTGTGTGTGTCTGTCTGTCTGTCTGTCTGTCTGTCTGTCTGTCTGTCTGTCTGTCTGTCTGTCTGTCTGTCTGTCTGTCTGTGTCTGTCTGTCTGTGTCTGTGTGTGTGTGTGTGTGTGTGTGTGTGTGTGTGTGTGTGTGTGTGTCTGTGTGTCTGTGTGTGTGTGTGTGACAGCGAGGCAGAAACCCAGTCAGCAAGCGTGGTGCAACAATACAAACCCACAATCCCTAGGATTAAACACACAGGGCTTTTCTGACAGCCAAGCATTCAACGAGGGAGGCCTGGCTGGCTAGTTGGCTGGGTCGGATAGGGTTGGGTAAGGATAGAGTTAGGGAGCAACAGGGGAAGTGGCTGTTAGTGGTGGTGGTGATGGTGGTAGTGATAGTGGTGATGGTGGTGTGGGGGGGAAATGGTGGTGGTGGTAATGGTGGTGTTGGTGGTGGTGGTGTGGGGGGGCAAATGGTGGTGGTGGTGGCGATGGTGATGTTGATGGTGGTAGTGGTGGTGATGGCAGTGGTGGTTATGGTGGTGGTGGTGGTGCTGATGGTAGTGGTAGTTATGGTGGTGGTGGTGGTGGTGTTGATGGTAGTGGTGGTAGTTATGGTGGTGGTGATGGTAGTGGTAGTTATGGTGGTGGGGGTGGTGATGGTAGTGGTGATGGTAGTGGTAGTTATGGTTGTGGTGGTGGTAGTGATGGTAGTGGTGGTGATGGTGATGGTAGTGGTGGTGGTGGTGGTGGTGTTGGTAGTGGTGGTGGTGGTAGTTATGGTGGTGTTGGTGGTGCTGATGGTAGTGGTAGTTATGGTGGTGGGGGTGGTGATGGTAGTTATGGTTGTGGTGGTGTTAGTGATGGTAGTGGTGGTGGTGGTGATGGTGATGGTGGTGATGATGTTAGTGGTGGTGATGGTAGTGGTGGTGGTGGTGGTAGTGTTGGTGATGGTAGTGGTGGTGGTGGTGATGGTAGTGGTGGTGGTGGTAGTTATGGTGGTGTTGATGGTAGTAGTGGTAGTGGTGGTGGTGGTGGTGATGGTAGTGTTGGTGATGGTGATGGTGGTGGTGGTGGTGATGATGGTAGTGGTGGTGATGGTAGTGATAGTGGTGGTAGTTATGGTGGTGGTGGTAGTGGTGGTGGTGATGCTGATGGTAGTTTTGGTGGTGGTGGTGGTGGTGATGGTGGTAGTGGTGGTGCTGATGCTGATGGTAGTGGTAGTTATGGTGGTGGTGGTGGTGGTGGTGTTGATGGTAGTGGTGGTAGTTATGGTGGTGGTGATGGTAGTGGTAGTTATGGTGGTGGTGCTGGTGGTAGTTATGGTGGTGGTGGTAGTGGTGGTGGTGGTGGTGATAGTAGTGGAGGTGGTGGTGATGTAGTGGTAGTTCTGGTGGTGGTGGTGATGGTGGTAGTGGTGGTGCTGATGGTAGTGG
>NC_143023.1:91946366-91971366 GCF_057628025.1 Oncorhynchus mykiss
TCCAGTCTTCTCCACTCTCCTGTCTTCTCCACTCTCCTGTCTTTTCCACTCTCCAGTCGTCTCCACTCTCCAGTCGTCTCCACTCTCCAGTCGTCTCCACTCTCCACTCATTACACACATTTGATGTGAACAGCCCAATTATATCTCTTATTATCACTTCTATATGGTTTCAGCCAACTAATTGGCTAGTGTAGCTCTGCTCTGACAGAGGCATGCAGCGGTCAGCCAGACCGACGTAGTGTGATACCATCTGGGGCAGGCTGGGATCAGCACAACATGGGTGGCTGATCTAGATACATCACTAACGATCAACGCCCAAAGACACTTGCTGCACTTGGCTGCCTTGTCACAGAACGAATGCTGTGCGGTGCCCCCCTGGCTAGCATGATAGCGAAAACCAAACCCCCTCTCTCCTTATTTCTCGCCCTCTCTCTCTCTCTCTCTCTCTCTCTCTCTCTCTCTCTCTCTCTCTGTCTCTCTGCGTGTCTAGTGGTCTGTAGATGCCTGCCTGATGGACAACTATTTTTCTTCTATTCTCTTAAATAAGTCAGAGTTTCACAGCTCAGAGCTTCAACAAAACAGAGCATGAAAGGTTGATGGAGTTGAATGTATTATCGGGGTTTTGGGTTTTCTCAGGCTCTTTTCTGTGTTTGACCTGGACTCACTACCCGGTGCAGCACAGTGTGGCATACAGTGCTGTTAGAAACTAAACAGAGTAACAGATCCCCTCTCCTGCTGCTGCTAACGTATTACACACACAAACACTGCTAACGTATTACACACACAAACACTGCTAACGTATTACACACACAAACACTGCTAACGTATTACACACACAAACACTGCTAACGTGCAACTGATGTTGTGTGTCGGGGCGGCACATAGCATGGTGTTGTGGTGGTGTTGTTGTGGTGTTGATGTGGTGTTGTGGTGATGTGGTGTTGTGGTACGGTGTTGCAGTGGTGTTGTGGTGGTGTGGTGTTGCGGTGGTGTGGTGATGATGTGGTGCGGTGTTGTGGTGTGGTGTTGCGGTGTTGCGGTGGTGTGGTGTTGTGGTGGTGTGGTGTTGCGGTGGTGTGTTGTTGTGGTGGTGTGGTGTTGCGGTGGTGTGGTGTTGTGAAGCTGGTGTGGTGGTGTGGTGTTGTGAAGGTGGTGTGGTGGTGTTGCGGTGTTGATGTGGTGATGTGGTGTTGTGGTGGTGTGGTGTTGCGGTGGTGTGGTGTTGTGGTGGTGTGGTGTTGCGGTGGTGTGGTGTTGTGAAGCTGGTGTGGTGGTGTGGTGTTGTGAAGCTGGTGTGGTGGTGTGGTGTTGTGAAGCTGGTGTGGTGGTGTTGCGGTGTTGTTGTGGTGGTGTGGTGTTGCGGTGGTGTGGTGGTGTGGTGTTGTGGTGTTGTGGTGGTGTGGTGTTGTGAAGCTGGTGTGGTGATGTGGTGGTGTGGTGTTGTGAAGGTGGTGTGGTGGTGTTGCGGTGTTGATGTGGTGTTGTGGTGATGTGGTGTTGTGGTGGTGTGGTGATGATGTGGTGTTGTGTTGTGGTGGTGTGGTGGTGTGGTGTTGCGGTGGTGTGGTGATGATGTGGTGCGGTGTTGTGGTGTGGTGCGGTGGTGCGGTGTTGCGGTGGTGTGGTGTTGTGGTGGTGTGGTGTTGCGGTGGTGTGGTGTTGTGGTGGTGTGGTGTTGTGGTGGTGTGGTGTTGCGGTGGTGTGGTGTTGTGAAGCTGGTGTGGTGGTGTGGTGTTGTGAAGCTGGTGTGGTGGTGTGGTGTTGTGAAGCTGGTGTGGTGGTGTTGCGGTGTTGTTGTGGTGGTGTGGTGTTGCGGTGGTGTGGTTTTGCGGTGGTGTGGTGTTGTGAAGCTGGTGTGGTGGCGTTGCGGTGTTGTTGTGGTGGTGTGGTGTTGCGATGGTGTGGTGTTGCGGTGTTGTGGTGGTGGTGTGGTGTTGCGGTGGTGGTATGGTGTTGTGATGTTGTGGTGTTGCGGTGTTGTGGTGGTGGTGTGGTGTTGCGGTGTTGTGGTGGTGGTGTGGTGTTGCGGTGGTGGTGTGGTGTTGTGATGTTGTGGTGTTGTGGTGCGGTGTTGCAGTGTTGTTGTGGTGGTGTGGTGGTGTTGCGGCGTGGTGGTGTTGTGGTGGTGTGGTGGTGTGGTGGTGTTGTGGCGGTGGTGCAGTGTTGTGGTGTTGCGGTGTTGTTGCGGTGTGGTGGTGTGGTGGTGTGGTGGTGTTGTGGTGGTGTTGCGGTGTTGTTGCGGTGTGGTGGTGTTGTGGCGTGGTGGTGTTGTGGCGGTGGTGCAGTGTTGTTGCGGTGTGGTGGTGTGGTGGTGTGGTGGTGTGGTGGTGTGGTGGTGTTGTGGTGGTGTTGCGGTGTTGTTGCGGTGTGGTGGTGTGGTGGTGTTGTGGTGTTGTGATGTTGTGGTGTTGCGGTGTTGTGGTGTTGTGGTGCGGTGTTGTTGCGGTGTGGTGGTGTGGTGGTGTGGTGGTGTTGTGGTGGTGTTGCGGTGTTGTGGTGGTGCAGTGTTGTGGTGTTGCGGTGTTGTGGTGGTGTGGTGGTGTGGTGCATATGTAATCTGGCCCCCTGCTTGTTAACGGTGGGGTACCTCACTGGCTTGGAGCATCTGGTAGGAAATGGGACTTGTCTCTTCAGTGCATTATGACTCTTCTTGTATGATGAAATTTGATTACATCTTTAGTCTCTACCAAAGGAGTGTCAAAAAAACATTTTTTTTTTTTTTTCGTGAAATGGCTGGATGAATGGAAAAATCACTTGGTAAAATGGTAAAATGGTAGTTAGGGTACATAATAATGACCATATATTATTGCAACAACAAAGAAGTTACTGCAAACAACCAACACAGTTTTTTCCCCATCTGACAATAGAACAGCAGAATTTTTACCAAGCCTGCCGGAGGCTCCTCCCCTCCGTTTTTACCAAGCCTGCCGGAGGCTCCTCCCCTCCGTTTTTACCAAGCCTGCTGTCATGCGTCCTCCGATACACAACCCAACCAAGCCGCACTGCTTCTTAACACAGCGCACATCCAACCCGGAATCCAGCCGCACCAATGTGTTGGAGGAAACACCGTGCACCTGGCAACCGCACTGCGCTCGGCCCGCCACAGGATTCACTGGTGTGCGATGAGACAAGGACATCCCTACCAGCCAAGACCTCCCTAACCCGGACGACGCTAGGCCAATTGTGCTTCGCCCCACGGACCTCCCGGTCGCGGCCGGTTACGACAGAGCCTGGACGCGAACCCAGAGTCTCTGATGGCACAGCTGGCGCTGCAGTACAGCGCCCTTAACCACTGCGCCACCCGGGAGGCCTGTTTCTCCTCCATTTCAACAACAAAACAATAACAAAGGTGCTGGGGTGAACATTGGCGCTGTTTCCCCTAATACAGATAACATCTTTCACAACGAATAATGTCTGTTTCTTTGCTTTCTTGTTTTACAGAAATCTCCTGGACAGAGACACATTCTCCAAATCAGACCCAAGTAAGATTGTCTTTTATACACGCATTTACACACACACTCTTATTCTCTCTTGTTTTCTCTGGCCCTCTCTCTTCCCCCTGTGAATCAGTGTGCATTTGCATATGCCAGATGTCGTATTTCTCATTGTAATCTCAACTCTGGCTCTACTTGACTGAGCAGAAACAGTCTGTCCTCGTGTACACCAGCCATAGGATTCCTCTGCTGCTTATTCCCTGCTGATTCTAGAAATCTTCAAAATCATGACATTTTAGTCATGTTTCTGGATTTTTGCCTAACCTTAACCAGCCATATCTGTCATAGAGATAATGGGATGTTTGTGGTCTGTGGTGTGTAGATAAGTACATCCTTAAAATTAGGACATTTGGCCCTCTGAAGGAGATGTGGTCCGACTCAGCACTAGCAAGGAGGGAGGACTCTGATCCGAGAGGCCTACTGGCTGGTTGGCTTGCTAGAGGCTGGCTGGGCAGCTGGCTGGCTGGAGGCTAGCTGACTGGCTGGAGGCTGGTTAGCTGGGTGGCTGGGTGGCTGGCTGGCTTGCTGATGGCTGGCTGACTGACTGGCTGGAGGCTGGCTGGCTGGCTGGCTGGCTGGCTGGCTGGCTGGCTGGCTGGCTGGCTGGCTGGCTGGCTGGAGGCTGGCTGACTGGCTGGCTGGAGGCTGTAGCATGTTTATCCAAGGAGGTACTTGTGCTGTGTCCATGTCTCTGATGTGCTGACGGTACTGACCCCAGTCTCACAGCATTATACCTCCTCAGCAATGCACTGCAAGCCAGGGGGCCCAAGACGCGCACACACACACACACACACACACACACACACACACAAATGCACAGTCACAAACACACACACAAACACATGCACACCGGGTTGGGTAGGTTACTTACTAAATGTAATCTGTTACAGTTACTAGTTACTTGTCCAAAATTGTCACGAGTAACCTAACTTTTGGATTATCCAAACTCAGTAACGTAATCTAATTACTTTCAGTTACTTTTAGATTACTTTCTCTTAAGAAGCATACAATGAAGACAAAAATGTATATTACCAATTGAACGACATCTTTTTAAGCAAGAAGGCACTAGGGGTTGTGGTATATGGCCAATTTATGCACTTATGCATCACGCAACGCGGAGTGCCTGGATACAGCCCTTAGCCGTGGTATATTGGCCATATACCACAAACCCCCGAGGTGCCTTATTGCTATTATAAACTGCTTACCAACCTAATTAGAGCATTACAAATTCATGTTTTGTCATAACCATGGTATACAGTCTAATATACCACGGCCTTCAGCCAATCAGCATTCAGGGCTCGAACCACCCAGTTTATAATACCATATAAATCAATGTTAGAGTTTACATAGCTGGCCATAAATGGATGTTGCATTTTACTTTATGGGTTGGTTATGTAGGCTTGAGTGAGAAAGTTACAGACCCACTAATATCATACCCCCAAGACATGCTGACCTCTCGTCATGACAATATCAGGGGAGGTCAGCATTTTTTTTTATATTTTTGATACTTTCTCACTCATTATTATTCACAATTCATTCAGGATTACCCCGTAATCCCGGTAGTGTAACATTTGATAAAATACTTAGTGAATTTCACCAGGTTCATATATTAATATAGCATGCTGATTTGTTATTATGCATGCCGGCATCCTGGGAATAGGGGAGTGTGTACTTGCGTTTTGCCCTGTCTGCTCATGCTCAAACCATTCTGATGCACTATGATAGGTAGGGACGCTTTTTCTGTCATCTTCAGAAAAGTTACATACCTTTAATCACAAAGTCATGACACACAGTGTTTTGTTCATGAAAAATGTTGGATATTTAGATATTTAGAGTTTATTTAGAGTTCTGAATTCAACATGTGGTCACTAGCTAGCTAACGTATTGTATGTGCAAACGATGGTTAGCTCCTTGACTGAACCCAGTCCTTTGTATTGTGTGTCTGTTGTAGAAAGAGGCGATGATTGGCAGGACATAGTTGTGCTCTACAAATGTATTTTCTTTTGTATGCAGGTATGTGGTTTTAACTACAGTGCCTTCGGAAAGTATCCAGAACCCTTTACTTTTTCCACATTTTGTTACGTTACAGACTTATTGTAAAATGTATTAAATAAAAAATGTTCCCCATCAATCTATTCCCAATACCCCATAATGACAAAGCCAAAACAGGTTTTTTGATTTTTTTTCAAATGTATTCAAAATAAAATGTAGGTATTCAGACCCTTTGCTGTGAGACTCTAAATTTAGCTCAGCTGTGTCCTGTTTCCATTGATCATCCTTGAGATGTTTCGACAACTTTATTGGAGTCCACCTGTGGTAAATTCAATTAATTGGACATGATTTGGAAAGGCACACACCTGTCTATATAAGGTCCTACAGATTACAGTGCATGTCAGAGCAAAAACCAAGCCATGAGTCGAAGGAATTGTCTGTAGAGTTCCGAGACAAGATTGTGTCGAGAAACAGATCTGGACAAGGGTACCAAAACATTTTTGCAGCATTGAAGGTCCCCAATAATATAATGGCCTCCATCATTCTTAAATGTAAGAAGTTTGGAACCACCAAGACTCTTCCTAGAGCTGGCCGCCTGTCCAAACTGAGCAATCAGTGGAGAAGGGCCTTGGTTAGGGAGGTGACCAAGAACCCAATGATCACTGACAGAGCTCCATAGTTCTACTGTGGAGATGAGAGAACCTTCCAGAAGGACAAACATCTCTGCAGCACACCACCAATCAGGCCTTTATGGTAGAGTGGCCAGACGGAAGCCACTCCTCAGTAAAAGGTACATGACAGCCCTCTTAGAATTTGCCAAAGGACCCCTAAAGTACTCTAAGACCACAAGATTCTCTGATCTGATGAAACCAAGATTGAACTCTTTGGCCTGAATGCCAAGTGTCACATCTGGAGGAAACCTGGCACCATCCTTATTGTGAAGCACGGTGATGGCAGCATCATGCTGTGGGGATGTTTTTTAGCGGCAGGGACTGGGAGACTAGTCAGGATTGAGAGAAAGATGAACGCAGCAAATAACAGAGAGATCCTTGATGAAATCCAGATTGCTCATGATCTCAGACTGGGGCGAAGTTTCACCTTCCAACAGGACAACGACCCTAAGCACACAGCCAAGACAACGCAGGAGGGGCTTCGGGACAAGTCTCTGAATGTCCAGGAGTGGCCCAGCCAGAGCCTGGAACCCGATTGAACATCTCTGGAGAGACCTGAAAATAGCTGTGCAGCGACAGTCCCCATCCAACCTGACAGAGTTTGAGTGTTACGGTGCGTGAATGAGGACCCAAAAGCGAATCAACTTAAACAGAGCTTCTTTAATTACCAAACATAGGTAGGCTCAGATGGACCGGCAGATTCCGACAGGACAGGACAAGGTTACAGCAAACATGACGACAGTCTGGTTCAGGCATGAATGACACAAACAAACAAGAATCCGACAAGGACAGGAGCAGAAACAGAGAGAGATATTGGGACCTAATCAGAGGGAAAAAGGGAACAGGTGGGGAACGGGGTGAATGGGTAGTTAGAGGAGACAAGGGACAGCTGGGGGAAAGCGGGGGAGAAAAGGTAACCTAACACGACCAGCAGAGGGAGACAGGGTGAAGGGAAAGGACAGAGACAAGACAACATGACAGTACATGACAGTACCCCCCCACTCACCGAGCGCCTCCTGGCGCACTCGAGGAGGAAACCTGGCGGCAACGGAGGAAATCATCAATCAGCGCACGGTCCAGCACGTCCCGAGAGGGAACCCAACTCCTCTCCTCAGGACCGTACCCCTCCCAGTCAACTAGGTACTGATGACCACGGCCCCGAGGACGCATGTCCAAGATTTTACGGACCCTGTAGATAGGTGCGCCCTCGACAAGGATGGGGGGGGGGGGGGAAGACGAGCGGGGGCGCGAAGAACGGGCTTAACACAGGAGACATGGAAGACCGGGTGGACGCGACGAAGATATCGCGGAAGAAGAAGTCGCACTGCGACAGGATTAATGACCTGAGAGATACGGAATGGACCAATGAACCGCGGGGTCAACTTGCGAGAAGCCGTCTTAAGGGGAAGGTTCTGAGTGGAGAGCCAAACTCTCTGACCGCGACAATATCTAGGGCTCTTAGTTCTACGCTTATTAGCAGCTCTCACAGTCTGCGCCCTATAACGGCAAAGTGCAGACCTGACCCTCTTCCAGGTGCGCTCGCAACGTTGGACAAAAGCCTGAGCGGAGGGGACGCTGGACTCGGCGAACTGAGATGAGAACAACGGAGGCTGGTACCCGAGGCTACTCTGAAAAGGAGATAGCCCGGTCGCAGACGAAGGAAGCGAGTTGTGGGCGTATTCTGCCCAGGGGAGCTGTTCTGACCAAGACGCAGGGTTGCGAAAAGAAAGACTGCGTAAGATGCGACCAATAGTCTGATTGGCCCGTTCTGCTTGACCGTTAGACTGGGGGTGAAAGCCGGAAGAGAGACTGACGGAAGCCCCAATCAAACGGCAAAACTCCCTCCAAAATTGAGACGTGAATTGCGGACCTCTGTCCGAAACGACGTCTGACGGAAGGCCATGAATTCTGAAAACATTCTCGATGATGATTTGTGCCGTCTCTTTAGCAGAAGGAAGCTTAGCAAGGGGAATGAAATGAGCCGCCTTAGAGAACCTATCGACAACCGTAAGAATAACAGTCTTCCCCGCTGACGAAGGCAGTCCGGTGACAAAATCTAAGGCGATGTGAGACCACGGTCGAGAGGGAATAGGAAGCGGCCTGAGACGGCCGGCAGGAGGAGAGTTACCGGACTTAGTCTGCGCGCAGACCGAACAAGCAGCCACGAAACGACGCGTGTCATGCTCCCGGGTGGGCCACCAGAAACGCTGGCGAATGGAAGCAAGCGTACCCCGAACGCCAGGGTGGCCGGCTAACTTGGCAGAGTGAGCCCACTGAAGAACGGCCAGACGAGTAGGAACGGGAACGAAAAGAAGGTTCCTAGGACAAGCGCGCGGCGACGGAGTTTGAGTGAGTGCTTGCTTTACCTGCCTCTCAATTCCCCAGACAGTCAACCCGACAACACGCCCCTCAGGGAGAATCCCCTCGGGGTCAGTGGAGGCTACTGAAGAACTGAAGAGACGAGACAAAGCATCAGGCTTGGTGTTCTTAGAGCCCGGACGATAAGAAATCACGAACTCGAAACGAGCGAAAAACAGCGCCCAACGCGCCTGACGCGCATTAAGTCGTTTGGCAGAACGGATGTACTCAAGGTTCCTATGGTCAGTCCAAACGACAAAAGGAACGGTCGCCCCCTCCAACCACTGTCGCCATTCGCCTAGGGCTAACCGGATGGCGAGCAGTTCGCGGTTACCCACATCATAGTTACGTTCCGACGGCGACAGGCGATGAGAAAAATACGCGCATGGGTGGACCTTGTCGTCAGAGAGGGAGCGCTGAGAAAGGATGGCTCCCACTCCCACCTCTGACGCGTCAACCTCGACAACGAACTGTCTAGAGACGTCAGGTGTAACAAGGATAGGAGCGGATGTAAAACGATTCTTGAGGAGATCAAAAGCTCCCTGGGCGGAAACGGACCACTTAAAGCACGTCTTGACAGAAGTAAGGGCTGTGAGAGGAGCTGCCACCTGACCGAAATTACGGATGAAACGACGATAGAAGTTTGCGAAGCCGAGAAAGCGCTGCAGCTCGACGCGTGACTTAGGGACGGGCCAATCAATGACAGCTTGGACCTTAGCGGGATCCATCTTAATGCCTTCAGCGGAAATAACAGAACCGAGAAATGTGACGGAGGAGGCATGAAAAGTGCACTTCTCAGCCTTCACAAAAAGACAATTCTCTAAAAGGCGCTGGAGGACACGTCGAACGTGCTGAACATGAATCTGGAGTGACGGTGAAAAAATCAGGATATCGTCAAGGTAAACGAAAACAAAGATGTTCAGCATGTCTCTCAGGACATCATTGACTAATGCCTGAAAGACAGCTGGAGCGTTAGCGAGGCCGAAAGGAAGAACCCGGTATTCAAAGTGCCCTAACGGAGTGTTAAACGGCGTCTTCCACTCGTCCCCCTCCCTGATGCGCACGAGATGGTAAGCGTTACGAAGGTCCAACTTAGTGAAAAACCTGGCTCCCTGCAGGATCTCGAAGGCTGAAGACATAAGAGGAAGCGGATAACGATTCTTCACTGTTATGTCATTCAGCCCTCGATAATCTATGCAGGGGCGCAGAGACCCGTCCTTCTTCTTGACAAAAAAAAACCCCGCTCCGGCGGGAGAGGAGGAGGGGACTATGGTACCGGCGTCAAGAGCTACAGACAAATAATCTTCGAGAGCCTTACGTTCGGGAGCCGACAGAGAGTATAGTCTACCCCGGGGGGGGGTGGTTCCCGGAAGGAGATCAATACTACAATCATACGACCGGTGTGGAGGAAGAGAGGTGGCCCTGGACCGACTGAACACCGTGCGCAGATCGTGATATTCCTCCGGCACCCCTGTCAAATCACCAGGCTCCTCCTGTGAAGAAGAGACAGAGGAAACAGGAGGGATAGCAGACATTAAACATTTCACATGACAAGAGACGTTCCAGGAGAGGATAGAATTACTAGACCAATTAATGGAAGGATTATGACAAACTAGCCAGGGATGGCCCAAAACAACAGGTGTAAAAGGTGAACGAAAAATTAAAAAAGAAATGGTTTCACTATGATTACCAGAAACAGTGAGGGTTAAAGGTAGCGTCTCACGCTGAATCCTGGGGAGAGGACTACCATCCAGGGCGAACAAGGCCGTGGGCTCCTTTAACTGTCTGAGAGGAATGTCATGTTCCCGAGCCCAGGTCTCGTCCATAAAACAGCCCTCCGCCCCAGAGTCTATTAAGGCACTGCAGGAAGCTGACGAACCGGTCCAGCGTAGATGGACTGACAAGGTAGTGCAGGATCTTGAAGGAGAGACAGGAGTAGTAGCGCTCACCAGTAGTCCTCCGCTTACTGACGAGCTCTGGCCTTTTACTGGACATGAAGTGACAAAATGACCAGCGGAACCGCAATAGAGACAGAGGCGGTTGGTGATTCTCCGTTCCCTCTCCTTAGTCGAGATGCGGATACCTCCCAGCTGCATGGGCTCAGCACCCGAGCCGGCAGAGGAAGATGGTAGTGATGCGGAGAGGGGGGCGACGGAGAGCGCGAGCTCCTTTCCACGAGCTCGGTGACGAAGATCAACCCGTCGCTCAATGCGAATAGCGAGTTCAATCAAGGAATCCACGCTGGAAGGAACCTCCCGGGAGAGAATCTCATCCTTTACCTCTGCGCGGAAACCCTCCAGAAGACGAGCGAGCAAGGCCGGCTCGTTCCAGCCACTGGAGACAGCAAGAGTGCGAAACTCAATAGAGTAGTCTGTTATGGATCGATTGCCTTGACATAGGGAAGACAGGGCCCTGGAAGCCTCCTCCCCAAAAACAGATCGATCAAAAACCCGTATCATCTCCTCCTTAAAGTCTTGATACTGGTTAGTACACTCAGCCCTTGCCTCCCAGATTGCCGTGCCCCACTCACGAGCCCGTCCAATAAGGAGAGATATGACGTAGGCGACACGAGCAGTGCTCCTGGAGTAAGTGTTGGGCTGGAGAGAAAACACAATATCACACTGGGTGAGGAACGAGCGGCATTCAGTGGGCTCCCCAGAGTAACACGGCGGGTTATTGATTCTGGGCTCCGGAGATTCGAAAGCCCTGGAAGTGGCCGGTGGATCGAGGCGGAGATGGTGAACCTGTTCTGTGAGGTTGGAGACTTGGGTGGCCAGGGTCTCAACGGCATGTCGAGCAGCAGACAATTCCTGCTTGTGTCTGCCTAGCATCGCTCCCTGGATCTCGACGGCTGAGTGGAGAGGATCCGAAGTCGCTGGGTCCATTCTTGGTCGGATTCTTCTGTTACGGTGCGTGAATGAGGACCCAAAAGCGAATCAACTTAAACAGAGCTTCTTTAATTACCAAACATAGGTAGGCTCAGATGGACCGGCAGATTCCGACAGGACAGGACAAGGTTACAGCAAACATGACGACAGTCTGGTTCAGGCATGAATGACACAAACAAACAAGAATCCGACAAGGACAGGAGCAGAAACAGAGAGAGATATTGGGACCTAATCAGAGGGAAAAAGGGAACAGGTGGGGAACGGGGTGAATGGGTAGTTAGAGGAGACAAGGGACAGCTGGGGGAAAGCGGGGGAGAAAAGGTAACCTAACACGACCAGCAGAGGGAGACAGGGTGAAGGGAAAGGACAGAGACAAGACAACATGACAGTACATGACATTGAGAGGATCTGCGGAGAAAAATGCGAGAAACTCCCCAAATACAGGTGTGCCAAGCTTGTAGCGTCATAGCCAAGAAGACTAGAGGCTGTAATCGCTGTCAAAGGTGCTTCAACAAAGTACTGAGTAAAGGGTCTGAATACTTATGTAAATGTGATATTTTATAAAAACGTGTTTTTGCTTTGTCATTATGGGGTATTGTGTGTAGATTGATGAGGATTTGTTTTGTTTTTATCCATTTTAAAATAAGGCTGTAACGTATCAAAATGTGGAAAAAGTCAAGGGGCCACTGTCCTGATATTTTTGGAGCTCACTGTGTTAGCCTACTCTGTTGATGATTTTGTTGTCATGGACAACTGATTGGGCTCATTGCTTCCAGTTGAAAAATAAATGCTGCTCTCATGGAATGAAATATTTTGAGCACTACCGAAAAGTGCTATTTTTAATTTGAAAAAGATATGCCGTTACCTGCATTTGCTATAGGACTGATGTTTAAGTTTTTGTTGGTGAAACTTTGATACTGTCATGTTGTCTTGTCTCTGTCCTTTCCCTTCACCCTGTCTCCCTCTGCTGGTCGTTGTTATGTTACCTTTTCTCCCCCTCTTTTCCCCAGCTGTGCCTTGTCTCCTCCTAATTACCCATTCACCCCGTTCCCCACCTGTTCCCTTTTTCCCTCTGATTAGGTCCCTATATCTCTCTCTGTTTCTGCTCCTGTCCTTGTCGGATTCTTGTTTGTTTGTTTGTGTGTCTCATGCCTGAACCAGACTATCATCGTGTGTGCTGCAACCTTGTCCTGTCCTGTCGGAATCTACCTGTCCATCTGAGCCCACGTATGTTCGTCATTAAAGTACTCTGTTTGTTAATTCGCTTTTGGGTCCTCATTCACGCACCATAACAGAAGAATCCGACCAAGAATGGACCCAGCGACTTCGGATCCTCTCCACTCAGCCGTCGAGATCCAGGGAGCGATGCTAGGCAGACACGAGCAGGAATTGTCTGCTGCTCGACATGCCGTTGAGACCCTGGCCACCCAAGTCTCCAACCTCACAGAACAGGTTCACCATCTCCGCCTCGATCCACCGGCCACTTCCAGGGCTTTCGAATCTCCGGAGCCCAGAATCAATAACCCGCCGTGTTACTCTGGGGAGCCCACTGAATGCCGCTCGTTCCTCACCCAGTGTGATATTGTGTTTTCTCTCCAGCCCAACACTTACGCCAGGAGCACTGCTCGTGTCGCCTACGTCATATCTCTCCTTACTGGACGGGCTCGTGAGTGGGGCACGGCAATCTGGGAGGCAAGGGCTGAGTGTACTAACCAGTATCAGGACTTTAAGGAGGAGATGATACGGGTTTTTGATCGATCTGTTTTTGGGGAGGAGGCTTCCAGGGCCCTGTCTTCCCTATGTCAAGGCAATCGATCCATAACAGACTACTCTATTGAGTTTCGCACTCTTGCTGCCTCCAGTGGCTGGAACGAGCCGGCTTTGCTCGCTCGTCTTCTGGAGGGTCTCCGCGCAGAGGTAAAGGATGAGATTCTCTCCCGGGAGGTTCCTTCCAGCGTGGATTCCTTGATTGAACTCGCTATTCGCATTGAGCGACGTGTTGATCTTCGTCACCGAGCTCGTGGAAAGGAGCTCGCGTTCTCCGTTGCCCCCCTCTCCGCATCACTACCATCTTCCTCTGCCGGCTCGGGAGCTGAGCCTATGCAGCTGGGAGGTATCCGCATCTCGACTAAGGAGAGGGAACGGAGAATCACCAACCGCCTCTGTCTCTATTGCGGTTCTGCTGGTCATTTTGTCACTTCATGTCCAGTAAAAGCCAGAGCTCATCAGTAAGCGGAGGGCTACTGGTGAGCGCTACTACTCCTGTCTCTCCTTCAAGATCCTGCACTACCTTGTCGGTCCATCTACGCTGGACCGGTTCGTCAGCTTCCTGCAGTGCCTTAATAGACTCTGGGGCGGAGGGCTGTTTTATGGACGAGACCTGGGCTCGGGAACATGACATTCCTCTCAGACAGTTAAGGGAGTCCACGGCCTTGTTCGCCCTGGATGGTAGTCCTCTCCCCAGGATTCAGCGTGAGACGCTACCTTTAACCCTCACTGTTTCTGGTAATCATAGCGAAACCATTTCTTTTTTGATTTTTCGTTCACCTTTTACACCTGTTGTTTTGGGCCATCCCTGGCTAGTTTGTCATAATCCTTCCATTAATTGGTCTAGTAATTCTATCCTCTCCTGGAACGTCTCTTGTCATGTGAAATGTTTAATGTCTGCTATCCCTCCTGTTTCCTCTGTCTCTTCTTCACAGGAGGAGCCTGGTGATTTGACAGGGGTGCCGGAGGAATATCACGATCTGCGCACGGTGTTCAGTCGGTCCAGGGCCACCTCTCTTCCTCCACACCGGTCGTATGATTGTAGTATTGATCTCCTTCCGGGAACCACTCCCCCCCGGGGTAGACTATACTCTCTGTCGGCTCCCGAACGTAAGGCTCTCGAGGATTATTTGTCTGTAGCTCTTGACGCCGGTACCATAGTCCCCTCCTCCTCTCCCGCCGGAGCGGGGTTTTTTTTTGTCAAGAAGAAGGACGGGTCTCTGCGCCCCTGCATAGATTATCGAGGGCTGAATGACATAACAGTTAAGAATCGTTATCCGCTTCCTCTTATGTCTTCAGCCTTCGAGATCCTGCAGGGAGCCAGGTTTTTCACTAAGTTGGACCTTCGTAACGCTTACCATCTCGTGCGCATCAGGGAGGGGGACGAGTGGAAGACGGCGTTTAACACTCCGTTAGGGCACTTTGAATACCGGGTTCTTCCTTTCGGCCTCGCTAACGCTCCAGCTGTCTTTCAGGCATTAGTCAATGATGTCCTGAGAGACATGCTGAACATCTTTGTTTTCGTTTACCTTGACGATATCCTGATTTTTTCACCGTCACTCCAGATTCATCTTCAGCACGTTCGACGTGTCCTCCAGCGCCTTTTAGAGAATTGTCTTTTTGTGAAGGCTGAGAAGTGCACTTTTCATGCCTCCTCCGTCACATTTCTCGGTTCTGTTATTTCCGCTGAAGGCATTAAGATGGATCCCGCTAAGGTCCAAGCTGTCATTGATTGGCCCGCTCCTAAGTCACGCGTCGAGCTGCAGCGCTTTCTCGGCTTCGCGAACTTCTATCGTCGTTTCATTCGTAATTTCGGTCAGGTGGCAGCTCCTCTCACAGCCCTTACTTCTGTCAAGACGTGCTTTAAGTGGTCCGTTTCCGCCCAGGGAGCTTTTGATCTCCTCAAGAATCGTTTTACATCCGCTCCTATCCTTGTTACACCTGACGTCTCTAGACAGTTCGTTGTCGAGGTTGACGCGTCAGAGGTGGGCGTGGGAGCCATTCTTTCTCAGCGCTCCCTCTCTGACGACAAGGTCCACCCATGCGCGTATTTTTCTCATCGCCTGTCCCCGTCGGAACGTAACTATGATGTGGGAAACCGCGAACTGCTCGCCATCCGGTTAGCCCTAGGCGAATGGCGACAGTGGTTGGAGGGGGCGACCGTTCCTTTTGTCGTTTGGACTGACCATAGGAACCTTGAGTACATCCGTTCTGCCAAACGACTTAATGCGCGTCAGGCGCGTTGGGCGCTGTTTTTCGCTCGTTTCGAGTTCGTGATTTCTTATCGTCCGGGCTCTAAGAACACCAAGCCTGATGCTTTATCTCGTCTCTTCAGTTCTTCAGTAGCCTCCACTGACCCCGAGGGGATTCTCCCTGAGGGGCGTGTTGTCGGGTTGACTGTCTGGGGAATTGAGAGGCAGGTAAAGCAAGCGCTCACTCACACTCCGTCGCCGCGCGCTTGTCCTAGGAACCTTCTTTTCGTTCCCGTTCCTACTCGTCTGGCCGTTCTTCAGTGGGCTCACTCTGCCAAGTTAGCCGGCCACCCTGGCGTTCGGGGTACGCTTGCTTCCATTCGCCAGCGTTTTTGGTGGCCCACCCGGGAGCATGACACGCGTCGTTTCGTGGCTGCTTGTTCGGTCTGCGCGCAGACTAAGTCCGGTAACTCCCCTCCTGCCGGCCGTCTCAGGCCGCTTCCCATTCCCTCTCGACCGTGGTCTCACATCGCCTTAGATTTTGTCACCGGACTGCCTTCGTCAGCGGGGAAGACTGTTATTCTTACGGTTGTCGACAGGTTCTCTAAGGCGGCTCATTTTATTCCCCTTGCTAAGCTTCCTTCTGCTAAAGAGACGGCACAAATCATCATCGAGAATGTTTTCAGAATTCATGGCCTTCCGTCAGACGTCGTTTCGGACAGAGGTCCGCAATTCACGTCTCAATTTTGGAGGGAGTTTTGCCGTTTGATTGGGGCTTCCGTCAGTCTCTCTTCCGGCTTTCACCCCCAGTCTAACGGTCAAGCAGAACGGGCCAATCAGACTATTGGTCGCATCTTACGCAGTCTTTCTTTTTGCAACCCTGCGTCTTGGTCAGAACAGCTCCCCTGGGCAGAATACGCCCACAACTCGCTTCCTTCGTCTGCGACAGGGCTATCTCCTTTTCAGAGTAGCCTCGGGTACCAGCCTCCGCTGTTCTCATCTCAGTTCGCCGAGTCCAGCGTCCCCTCCGCTCAGGCTTTTGTCCAACGTTGCGAGCGCACCTGGAAGAGGGTCAGGTCTGCACTTTGCCGTTATAGGGCGCAGACTGTGAGAGCTGCTAATAAGCGTAGAACTAAGAGTCCTAGATATTGTCGCGGTCAGAGAGTTTGGCTCTCCACTCAGAACCTTCCCCTTAAGACGGCTTCTCGCAAGTTGACCCCGCGGTTCATTGGTCCGTTCCGTATTTCTCAAATCATTAACCCTGTCGCAGTGCGACTTCTTCTGCCGCGATATCTTCGTCGCGTCCACCCGGTCTTCCATGTCTCCTGTGTCAAGCCCGTTCTTCGCGCCCCCGCTCGTCTTCCCCCCCCCCCCCCATCCTTGTCGAGGGCGCACCCATCTACAGGGTCCGTAGGATTTTGGACATGCGTCCTCGGGGCCGTGGTCATCAGTACCTAGTAGATTGGGAGGGGTACGGTCCTGAGGAGAGGAGTTGGGTTCCCTCTCGGGACGTGCTGGACCGTGCGCTGATCGATGATTTCCTCCGTTGCCGCCAGGCTTCCTCCTCGAGTGCGCCAGGAGGCGCTCGGTGAGTGGGGGGGTACTGTCATGTTGTCTTGTCTCTGTCCTTTCCCTTCACCCTGTCTCCCTCTGCTGGTCGTTGTTATGTTACCTTTTCTCCCCCTCTTTTCCCCAGCTGTGCCTTGTCTCCTCCTAATTACCCATTCACCCCGTTCCCCACCTGTTCCCTTTTTCCCTCTGATTAGGTCCCTATATCTCTCTCTGTTTCTGCTCCTGTCCTTGTCGGATTCTTGTTTGTTTGTTTGTGTGTCTCATGCCTGAACCAGACTATCATCGTGTGTGCTGCAACCTTGTCCTGTCCTGTCGGAATCTACCTGTCCATCTGAGCCCACGTATGTTCGTCATTAAAGTACTCTGTTTGTTAATTCGCTTTTGGGTCCTCATTCACGCACCATAACAGATACCTCCATAATTTGCAGCTGTTTAAGTACATCAAAAGTGCGCAAGTTTGAGCATGTGATGTCCGTTTTTTTTATCAGCAGGAATTAGATTGAGCAATAAAAGCCTCTCTCGTGCTCTTCTTAAATGTAACTTGTTGTTGACAGTATGGACCACAATACCATGGAGATTAGAAGGGAGGAACTCCCTCAAAATTTTATTCCATAGACCGGGCTCCGCACTATGCAGCTGTTGCAAGAGCGCATTTTGTCACTGACTGTCCACTAGATGCAGAAACAATGATTGATAGGCAGCTTAAACTACCACATTATGTAAGGCACAAATAGCTAAATGAGAGAGCAGCAGTGTGATTCACATCAATGTGCTATGTAGATAACAGTAATATGTGATATCCACTAGGCCACACCACTGCTGTTGTCCTTACCTCCAAGCGTTTAGTGAAAAGGGATAATCTTCAGATGTAGACAGCATTCACACCATTGGAAGACATACACTATATGGCCAAAAGTATTCGGAGACCCCATCAAATGAGTGGATTTGACTATTTCAGCCACATTCAGACAGCTGAACTCAACTGCATTACATGATGTTACATGACAGTGCATTACAGTATATTACACTACATTACACTACATACACAAATAATAACCACAACAGCCAGCTGGAACCCTATTTGACCACGAAAACATGCATGCCCTGGCCACTGAGGTAACTACTAGAGAATGGGCATTTCTCCAGAGCTCTTTACGCTAGCATACATACAGAGCTAGTGAGGGCAGGCAGAGTAGAATCACTCTTGTTGATTCTATGGACAGAGGCCATTGAAGCCCTCTCAAGGGAAGTGATCACGGTCAGTCAGGTGGAATGGGGGCTCTGACCCCTCTGATTCTGATGAGGTGTATTTTGATTTGAACATTTTAACACCCCTCCCCGTAGAGGGAATTGGCTCAGATTACAGTAGTTTGCGCCAGACTGTATTCAAACAGATGGTTTTGGGACACCTAAATCTGTGCGTGTGTGTGTATTTTTAAACAAAATACATTCATAGCTGTTTATTTTGGTCCATATATTTGGGTGTATAAGCCATCAACCGTATGATAGGTCCAACAGTCAATTTCATGCTCTTGTAAAGGTCTGGGTTGGGGTTCAGACCCAGGGCCTCAAGCTTAATGATGAGCTTGGAAGGTGTTGAATGCTGAGCTATAGTCAATGAACAGCATTCTGACATAGGTATTTCTCTTTGTCCAGATGGGACAGTGTGCAGTGCGATGGTGATTGCATCGTCTGTGGGTCTATTGGGGTCGGTAAGCAAATTGAAGTGGGTCTAGGGTGTCAGGTAGAGGTTATATGATCCTTAACTAGCCTCTCAACGAACTTCATGATGACAGAAGTGAGTGCTACGGTGCTATAGTCATTTAGTTCCGTTACCTTTGCTTTCTTGGTTACAGGAACAATGGTGGACATCTTGGAGCATGTGGGACAGCAGACTGGGATAGGGAGAGATTGAATATGTCCGTAAACACTCCAACCAGCTGGTCTGCGCATGCTCTGAGGATGCGGCTAGGGTTGCTGTCTGGGACGACAGCCCTGCAAGGGTAAACACACTTAAATGTCTTACTCACGTTGGCCACGGAGAAGGAGAGCCCACAGTCCTTGGGAGCGGGCAGCGTCGATGGCACTGTGTTATCCTCAAAGCAGGCAAAGAAGGTGTTTAGCTTGTCCGGGAGCAAGACGTCAGTGTCCGTGACGTGGCTGGTTTTCCCTTTGTAATCCGTGATTGTCTGTAGACCCTGCAACATACGTCTTGTGTCTGAGCCGTTGAATTGCGACTCCACTTTGTCTCTATACGGATGTTTTGCCTGTTTGATTACCTTAGGGAGGGAATAACTTCACTGTTTACATTCTGCTATATTCCCAGTCACTTTGCCATGGTTAAATGGGGTGGTTCGCACTTTCAGTTTTCCTCGAATGCTGCCATCTATCCATGGTTTCTGGTTAGGATAGGTTTTAATAGTCACAGTGGGTACAACGTCTCCTATACACTTCCTGATAAACTCAGTCACAGTATCAGTATAGTCTTCAATGTTATTATTGGAGACTACCGGAACATATCCCAGTCTTCGAGATCTGAACAATCTTGAAGCATGGATGCCGATTGGTCAGACCAGCGTTGAATAGTCCTTAGCATGGGTACTTCCTGTTTGAGTTTCTGCCTGTAGGAAGGGATTACAATGGAGTCATGGTCAGATTTGCCCGAAAGGAGGGTGGGGGAGGACCTTATAGGCATCCCGGAAGTTGGAGTAGCAGTCAAGTACTACAGTCAATATGTTGATAGAACTTCGGCATCCTTTTTCTCAAAATTGCTTTGTTAAAATCCCCAGCTACAATACATGCGGCCTCAGGATATGTGGTTTCCAGTTTGCATAACGTCCAGTGAAGTTCTTTGAGGGCCGTTATGGTATCGGCTTGAGGGGGAATATACACGGCTGTAACTATAACCGAAGATAATTATCTTGGGAGACGACATTTGATTGTGAGGTATTCTATGTCGGGTGAACAAAAGGACTTGAGTTTCTGTATGTTATCACAATCACACCATGAGTCGTTAATCTTGAAACATACACCCCAGCCCTTCTTCTTCCCAGAGAGATATGTATTCTTGTATAAATTCACGTGAGAGTGGATTCCCCTTAGCAGGGTGTTTCCCTAAGGCGTGCACATTTCAGTTTTTACCCTAGCACTTACACAACTGATTCTCATTAAAGGCTTGATTACGAGTCTGATACTTTGTTAGTGCTCGGGAAATATCTAAAATGGGCACCCCTTGGGTCACCAGGACCAGGATTCAGAAACACTGCCTTAGCATTTTAGCACTTTCAACTCTGTTCCTTTTTTTCGTCCTTTCTCTTCGAAAAATCTTCATTGCTGCGTGGGTGGCAGAGTTACACTGACATTTACATTAATTAGGAACAGAGCTTTCCTCTCATGATGTCATAGCCTAGGCGATAGAATGTTATCTTCCAGGATTTCTTATGCCGTGTTTCCCCTGTGTTTTTACTGCTGTTACCTCTGTGTTTTAACTGCTGTTTCCTCTGTGTTTTTACTGCTGTTACCTCTGTGTTTTAACTGCTGTTTCCTCTGTGTTTTTACTGCTGTTACCTCTGTGTTAGAACTGCTGTTTCCTCTGTGTTTTTACTGCTGTTTTAACTGCTGTTTTTACTGCTGTTTCCTCTGTGTTTAACTGCTGTTTTAACTGCTGTGTTAACTGCTGTTTCCTCTGTGTTTTAACTGCTGTGTTAACTGCTGTTTCCTCTGGGTTTTAACTGCTGTGTTAACTGCTGTTTCCTCTGTGTTTTAACTGCCGTTTCCTCTGTGTTTTAACTGCTATTTTACACAGGCTTTTCCTTTTGTTATCTTCCTCTCCTCTTGACAGTTTGTGTGCTGTACACTCAAGGAATCTCCAACAGGGAATGGAGAGAGGTGAGTTGTGGTGAAGGCGAAGAGGGTCCAAGGCTCTGTGAGTATTGCCTCACTCATTTTAAATCAATACAAACCAGTGGCTGTTCCTCCTTATCTATTTCATTCTAGTTTAGTCGGACAGAGGTGATAGACAACACACTGAATCCAGACTTTGTCCGTAAATTCCTCCTGGACTACTTCTTTGAGGAGAGGCAGAATCTCCGCTTTGACCTGTGAGTATGCACGTGTGTGTGTGTTTTGTTTAGAGAGGGTGAGTTAGTGAGGTGAGTTAGTGTGTGTACATGAGCATGCGTGGTTGAGAGAGAGTGGTGCTGTGTGTGAGTCTGTAAGCACAAGTTGAGTTACGAATAAAGTATTTATAAAGTGAGAGATGGGAGATGTAAGTGTTCACCTTTTAAATAAATAAAAATTCATAAGAATTTTGATAACATTTCTTTATGAATTCCCCTTGTTAATAAGATGTTTTGTAACGTAATACAGTCATGGGGCAAAAGCTAAAAAAGGTTGATATTGAAATACTCATGATGTTCATCATTTTTTGGAATTCATAAATGTATGTCAGTTAAATTGTGGTCTTATCTCAGAGCACATCATATGGTTTAGAATGACACCATTGGTCATTCTATACACTATGTATGTCACATAGTGTATGCTATAGCTTGAAAAATAAACATGTGGGTGACAACATCAAGCTGCTTGTCTCCAACATGAGGACGGTTTTCCACAGGAAATGTAGTCTGCTTCATGTTTTGTTTCCGTGCCGTAATATAGCTGAGTGCCTGCCTTAGTGTTGAGTTGAAGAGACTATGAGTAAGTGTGTGTTAAGTTTGAGAGACAGAGCGTGAGGGTGTGTGTGTGTTTGGGTTAGGAAGGGGGAGTTAGTGAGGATGATGAAGTGTGTGTTGGTAGCTTAGCAGATTCTATTGTCAGTGTGTGAGCATCAGGCTGTATGACAATCTGGCCCTCTAATGGCTCTCAGCAAAGAGTGGTTGCCGAGGCGCTCTCACACACTCCCGACACGCATGCACGCACACTCACACATGTAGACACACACACATACAGCTTCCCCCTACACACATAAGCCGCCCGAGGGCATCCTCTCTGACAAATATATATGTGTACTTTTTCCCTTGTCATTATATGAATAATTTATGTAGATTTGTGAGTGACCGAGTCAAAGACGAATAGTACATTAGGTACACCTGTTCATTCTGCCATCGACGGGCCCGGTTGCGTAACAATGTTCCCTAGTCTTATGGAATTACATCTGTACCAACATAGTACTGTATCATCTCTCTCAGCTGTGACATGGCACCTTGTCTGTAAAGACAATTATACACACCATCACACATGTACACACGTGCAGAGGCGCACGTACAGGCACACACACACATGCATGCACTCATGCACAGAAACAGGCACGCATACACACATGCAAAGTGAAAACACCTGAGCAATGGATTAAGGAAGGGATATACTGTACTAGAATACAATGGGTTTCTTTTTGAAAAGCAGGTGGATACATTTCAGCACACAAGTTGTTTTTTATAGTTTTATGGAGAAGCTGGTTGTTTATAATCATTGACACTGACGAACAAGCCTTTTTGTAAAATGGTACTATGATTTTCCACAATAGGGGGTTGCATTTACATTTGAGTCATTTAGCAGACACTCCCATCCAGAGCCACTTACATTTAGTTCAGATAGCTGGGTGGGACAAACACATATCACAGTCATACACTCTTAGAAAAAAAGGTTCAAAATGGGTTATTTGCGGAAGTATTGAATTCTACCGAGAACTGTTTTGATCTGAAGAACCCTTTTTGGAAAACAAAGGCAATTCTTTGGAAGACAAGAAGGGTTCTACATAGAACTAAATATCATGATTCCCAGCATGCTCTATTGAAGGGTGATTTTAAGAATGGTTTGTTATAATATCTGTGTTTTTGCATGTACATTGATTGATTGATACATTTTATGCTACACAAGAAATATAGCATACAATTTTCCAAACTAATCCAATCTGTTATTAGTTGGACTTATTGCATCCGTTACTGAGATGGTTGTTCCAGTTTAGATGATTGAGGTAGTCTCAGTATTCAGTCTTCCCTACCCTGGCAGTCATTCTGAATGCAGATTGCGGGTGATAAAACATTCCACTTGTTGGATATCCTAACTCTGGCTGGATTCCAATAAGAATTAAATATCACTTGGCAAGCCAGAATAGTGAAGGGAAAGGGGTTACCTAGTCAGTTGTATAGGGGGAGGGGATACCTAGTCAGTTGTACAACTGAATGCATTCAACTGAAATTCCACATTTAACCCAACCCCTCTGAATAAGAGAGGTGTGGAGAGCTGCCTTGATCGACATCCACGGTGCCCTAAATATGATCTGGTGCAACCAATTACCTTCAGAAGTCACATAATTAGTTAAATAAAGTCCACCTGTGTGCAATCTAAGTATCACATGATTTGTCACATGATCTCAGGAGGGCATTAATCAGAGAGGCAACAAACAGACCAAAGATAACCCTGAAGGAGCTGCAAAGCTCCACAGCGGAGATTGGAGTAAGTTGTACGCTCCACAGAGCTGGGCTTTATGGAAGAGTGGCAAGAAAAAAAGCCATTGCTTAATGAAAAAAATAAGCAAACGTGTGGTGTTCGCCGAAAAGCATGTGGGAGACTCCCCGAACAAATGGAAGAAGGTACTCTGGTTAGATGAGACTAAAATTGAGCTTTTTGGCCATCAAGGAAAATGCTATGTCTGGCGCAAACCTAACACTCTCATCACCCCAAGAACATCATCCCCACAGTGAAGCATGGTGGTGGCAGCATCATGCTGTGGGGTTGCTTGTCTGGGAAACTGGTCAGGGACTGGGAAACTGGTCGGAATTGAAGAAATGATGGATGGAGCTAAATACAGGGAAATTCTTGAGGGAAACCTGTTTCAGTCTTCAAGAGATTTGAGACTGGGACGGAGGTTCACCTTCCAGCAGGACAATGACCCTAAGCATACTGATAAAGCAACACTCGAGTGGTTTAAGGGGAAACATTTAAATGTCTTGGAATGGCCTAGTCAAAGCCCAGACCTCAATCCAATTGAGAATCTGTGGTATGATTTAAAGATTGCTGTACACCAGCGGAACCAATCGAACTTGAAGGAAGTTTTGCTTTGAAGAATGGGCAACAATCCCAGTGGCTAGATGTGCCAAGCTTACAGAGACATACCCCAAGAGACTTGTAACTGTAATTGCTGCAAAAGGTGTCTCTACAAAGTATTGACTTGGGGGGGGGGGGGGGGGGGGGTGAATAGTTATGCACACTCAAGGTTTCAGTTTTTTTGTCTTATTTCATGTTTGTTTCACAATTAAAAAATATTTTGCATCATCAAAGTGATGTGCATGTTGTTTAAATCAAATGATACAAACCCTCAAAAATATATATTTTAATTCAGGTTATAAGGCAACAAAATAGGTCAAATGCCATGGGGGGTGAATACTTTTGCAAGTCACTGTAATTGTCATAAATAATTGATTTTGAAAGGCTGGTGGAACCGTTCATAGAGGGTTAGAGGATGAAAGGGTTCTTGGTATAATCCTTCATAGAGGATTTTAAGAATAACCCTTCATAGAGAGTTCTAGATAGAACCATTCACAGGGGGTTCTATGAAGATCCCTACACAAAGTGTTGTAGGTAGAACCCTCCACATAGGGTTCTACCTACCACCAAAAAGGGTTCTACCTAAAACTCTATATGAAGGGTACAAACTGAAGAAGCCTACATGGTTCAACTTACCAGATTTTTTCTCTAAGAGTGTTGTAAGAACATTTATACTCAATAAAGTAGCTATCAGCAAAGTCAGAGCTAGTAATGTGGGGGAAAAGTCAAGTGTGAGTGTTAGTTCACGAAAGGTAATTCTAATAAAAAATATATATATATTCTTTACTAGTTTTTTTATTAGATTTTTTTATTATGTGTCGTTTCCTGTTTCTCTCCAGGTACGACCTCGACTCGAAAAGCGACAACCTGTCTAAACATGTGAGTTGCCTTTTTCCTCTCCTGTATAACCACTCTGTCTGTTCAGTAATTCTCTCATAGGACAAATACAGAGAGTCTCTGGAACTCCTTCCAGTCCCAAACCATATCACAGACATGATGCCAGGTGATGCTAAGACCAA